>NW_020954571.1:16858423-17133600 GCF_900497805.2 Vombatus ursinus | reverse complement strand
CACACACACACACACACACACACACACACACACACACACACACACACACACACACACACCCCACTGTAGGTCTTTCTTCCAGCAAAGGCTTGATGACAATTTGTTGAGAATGTTATAGAAAGGATTCTTGTTTAGGGATGGGGTTGAACTAGAAGGCCTCTGAGGTCCCTTTCAACTTTAGATCTATGACCTATGACCTCCAGATGAAGCGTCTGAAATGGCTATAATCCAAGATAAGAATAAAGTGGCCCCCGATGTGGGGGAACAAGGAGGGAGTGGCTAGGAGATGCAGGATGCACATGAACTCATTCAACAATATGTTAACAAAGAAACATTTTACACCTAGCTAAGTTGAATAACTTTGCATACCGGGCCGTAGCCAGTCATCTTCATTTCTGTCCTGCCACTGGACTTCAATAACTCTGAAAGAGAAAGTGAATCTGACGTCTTTGTGCAGTTCTGCCTCACTTAAATCCAATTTGCTCTCTAGAGTCAAGACATCACCTCATGATGTCATTGGTCCTTGTCGAGAACAAAGGACGAATAACAACTACAACAGCTTTGTTTGTGGAAATGGAGTTTACGATGAATGGTAATTCAGCACTTGAACATCACAACCAAAAATTATGGAATGTAGCCTGGACTTACTGAGCAGGGCAAAAATTTAACATGTAATAAATAAATATCCGGTAAGACTTGACCTGGTAGCTAGAATTATTCGTCAGAAGCTCACTATCTTTCATGGACTACCAGACGACAAACCTTCATACTATAAATACAGACCTCAAAATATTAGAACCAGAGCATTATTCTTGATAAAATGGTTGTCCACCACTGCCTGGATAGAATGTCAATCTGGAAGAACTTAAGAATAATGTTTTTAATAGAAGCCACTATACCAAATACTCATAATCTCCAGGCTATACGGAAGGAAAAACTTTTAAAACACAGAGACCTGGCGAAAGAAATCTAAATTATGCAAGAAGAAGATGAGGCCTAGATGACCTCCATCATCCTACCTGCCCAAGCTACTTTCAGTGAACCTAGAGAGAATGAACGTCAATCCTTACACTTTTATTCAACTACCCAAAAAAAGCTATTTGATTTGTGCAGTAGTCTGCAGCACATTAACCATGAAAGAATTAATAGAATAGCAACTTGTCCCAGAATCAATTTTAATCCAAATTCCATAAAAACAATGCAAGGAGGAGGAAAAGAGGAGAGGAAGAAGAAGATGATGATGAAGAAACACTGCCGTTTGTTTAGTATTTTATATCCACTATTTATTTGATCCTCACAATAGGACAGAGATTATTACCTCCATTTTATAGATGAGAAAATTGAGACTCAGAGAAATGAAATTACTAGCCCAGAGTCATACAGTGAGTTAGTTGTGGGAGCTGGGACTTGGGCTCCGATGTCTAACTCAAAATCAGAATTCTTCTTAGGATGTTTGCTAGAAGAAAGGTGCCTAAAGATATAGCGGCTGTGAACCTTCAGAGGTATAACACTCTATCTGTTATGAAAGGTAAAGGAGATGCCATTGAAAGATCCAAATATAACCATGGAAAAGGTGAACAGCTGAAATTCAGTGGGAGATCTGTGGGAAGCCTGCCCCACAGTAGGTAGAGGGGCTTTGAATATGCCTTGCAAGTAGATTTTGCCTGACATTGATTGGCAGAGCCACAAATGAGAAAGGGGCTGTGTCTGGCAATCTCATTCATGGGCATCACAAGATAATCTGTTTTCAGGAAGGTGAGTGGGGCTGGCCGTGCCTTTGGCTTGCATTTCAGCTTCCTCTGAATCTCTATTTCTGAGTTTGCTTCTCCTGGCACCACATAGAGCTCTGCCAATGGGGCCACAGTAACAGCCATGCAGCCAGAAGGGGAATGGAAAAAGATCTTTTCTGGATTAGGCCTGCCCCAGAGCATCTTCAGGGTGCTGGCTCTGGGCAGATTGGGTGGAGTGGGAGGGTGACCTGCAGTAAATTCCCTCAGCTGAACTACTGCATCTGGGTTGGCCTGTGAGCGCCTGCCCTCTAGTGGACAAAGCAGCAACTACAGATTCACAGGGAATTATATTAGCCTTGGGGGTGTTACAAGGAGCCTCAAGAGACTGCCACTTGGGATCTGGTTCCATCCCCTCCACGAGTACTTTCAAAAGAGCTTGGAGGGTTGGGGTTTGTTTTGGGGCTTTTTTTGGTTTTTTTTACCAAACATATAAGGAATATTCTGAAATCTATTGTGAGATAGCTGTGTGAGCTTCATTTGAAGAGCATTGGATTTGACATCAGGAGACGTGGGCATTTAGCCCAAGGGACCCAGACCCCTGGAACTTTATGTGAGCCTAGTTATTCCCTTAGCTACTAAACATGCTGAAGATAGTATTTGGGCGGCAGCATAATAGCTGGTGTCTTCTGCAACCCCAGCCACCATTTGGAGGATTTAGTATGAGGGGAGACATTCCCTGCTTGGAAAGGGAAACAGTGAGCTGTGCAGGTAATATGAGAGGGGCATGCACTGCCCTGGGAGTTTGACTGAACTAATAGGTCAATATGAGTCAACACGGTGATATAGCATCCAAAAGAGCTCATTCAAACTTGGGCTGTAATGAAGAAGAATCTGATGTCCAGAAGGAGGGAGATGATGGTCACAGCCAGCTCTGCCTGGATCAGACAACATCTGGAGTACCGTGTCCACTTCTGGACACCACATTCAGAGAAGACATTGACAAACTGCAGTTTAGCCACGGGAAGGCCAACAAGATGATAAAGGGACTTGAAACCATACCACATGGACATTCTTTGAAGAAAATGAAGTCACTTAACGTGGAGATGACTTAGAAGTGACATATAACTGTCTTCAGGCTTGTGAAGAGCTATCATGTGGGACAGGGATTAGATTTGTTCTGCTTGGCCCTAGAAGGAAGACTTATGGGTAAAAGCTGTAAAGAGGTAGAGAGGTTCCATGGAAGTAGAAACTTCCTAAGCACTAGAAATGTTCAAAGATAGAATGGGCTGACTCAGGAGTATGGCTGTACTTTTATGTCATAGATTCCCTTGGGCAGTCTGGTTAAACCTATGGATTTCTCCTCAGAATGATATTTTTAGATGAGTAAAATGCATAAGATTATAAAGGAAACCACTATATTAAAATAAATTCTTAGATACAAAGCTATTATAGATTTATATAAATATATGTGTGTATATGGGCAGCTAGGCAGCGCGGTGGATAGAGTGCCAGGCCTGGAGTCAGTAAGACTCATCTTCTGAGTTCAAATCTGACTTAAAATACTTACTAGTTATATGTCTTTGGGCAAGTCACTTAACCCTACTTAACTCAGTTTCCTCATCTGTAAAATAAGCTAGAGAAGGAAATGGCAAACCACTCCAGTATCTCTTCCAAGAAAACCCCAAATGGAATCACAAAGAATTAGACGTTAATGAAAAACGACTGAACAACATGTGTGTTTGCATATAAATATATATATATATGTATATATACATATATATATATATTTCCACATACAGAGTATTTTGAGATATATACATGCATGCATGCTAGTAATATATACACAAGGTCACAGAACCCCAATCTAGTCCAACCCCTTAAAGTTACAAAATGAGAAAATGAGGCCTGAGGAAGTTGCCCAAGGCTACACAGGAAGCAAGCATTAGAGATGAGATGCATACTTGGGTCCTCTGCCTCCATAGCCTGTGTGCTGTGATATGCTATACAGAACAGCACTCCACTAAGATAGGTTTCCTCCCTTACTGGAGGATTTCTAGCAAAGGCAGGACAATTATTGGACAATTGTTGTAGATGTCATAGAAGGGATTCTTATTTGTGTAGCCTGTACTATGAGGGAAACAGTGTAGCATAGCGAATAGGACCCTGGAGTTGTCAGAAAGACCTGGGTTCGAATTCTACTAAGATGCTTACCAGTTATGTGCCTCTGAGCAAGTCAATTAGTCTTGCTGGTCATATGATCCTATGACCTCTGAGGTCTCTTTCAACTTTGAGATTCTGTTATTTTAATCTGGCCTTTCTCCTTTGCTAGTCTTATAACTTTCCATCTCTGAGTTTCCTTATTTATAAATTCAGATATTTAAGTGGGGCAGGGGAGGAACTTGGATAATTTCTGAAGTCCTTCCCATTCTAAAGTTATATGATCCTTTAATAGACTGAGGAAAACACTTTGGGAAGTAAAGAGCTACTTTACCAATATATAAGGTATTTTTGCTGTTAAGTCATTATTCATTCATGTCTGACTCTTTGTGACCCCATTTGGGGTTTTCTTGGCAAAGATACTGGAGTGGTTTGCCATTTCCTTCAGTTCATTTTACACATGAGGAAACTAAGGCAGATAGGGTTAAGTGACTTGCACAAGGTCACACAGCTAGCAAGTATCTGAGATTAGATTTGAACTTAGGTCCTCCTGACTCCAGAACCAGTATTCTATCCATTGTGCCACCTACCTGCTCCATATAAGGTATAGTTATGATTATCATTGTTATGTTTCTTCCTTGAAAGTAGTATTAAACCCTAATTCTGAGTGGTTTCACTCCTGTAATGGCAAAAGGACAAAAAATAGAGTATTCTACCTTATAGAGGAGTTTGTTTTTTTTTTTTCATTTTAACATTTTCTCTTGGAGAACAGAGGCTGTCTTACTTCCATTTATCTTACATTAGGGCCAATAGGGTAATTAATGATGGACAGATAAACACTTAAAATCATCTGAAAAACTCACTTTGTTTGAAGGAAACCTTCAATGGATCATGTTGCAAAAGCCAAAAATACTTTCTGTAATGTGAAAAGTCACTTTTTAATTTCTTTTTCCAGTTCTCCAGTGTTTCTGTGTGGATGTTGAGGCAAAGATTCCATGCCAAATTCTCATAAAGAATGTTTTGTCTCCCCAAGGCATCCCCTGGGCCTGGACTGCTGTTGCCCAAAGGTGACTGCTGTGTTCTGTCTCCCCCTCTTCATATCAGAGCCAATACCATCAGTGATAAACTCAATGCCACCAGGACAGTGACCAGGGGACATAACTCCTCTGCTGCAGGCAGGGACTGACTGACATTGCTAGCTGCCTGCTGATTGTGTCCACCTGTATGTGAGGTCAATCAGCTTGACATGGCTCCTAACCATAAAACAGAAACAAATAATATTGCCTGTGCTCCCCTGAGACTCCCAGGCACCATTGTGTGTTTTCCAATTATTTTTCACAGCCAGTATTAATTTTCGTAATCCATGCGGGGTAAAAAAAGTTTGCATAGCAGGTGGAGTTGGCTCTTAGCATAATTGTTAATGAGATACTAATACAAGCATTACACTAAAGGGTAGGCTTATAGATTGTCAAAGGACCTTACAGTTCATCCAGTTCCTCAAGTTTGATTTACAGAGGATGAGACCAAAGTAGGGAAGTGATTTGCCCAGGTCACACAGTTCCCCTGCTGCACAGCTCAGTGCTCATTATGTAGAATCACAGAATATCCGAGTTGGGAGGGAGCAGAAAGGTCACAAAGCCCAACTCACACCTGAGCAAGAGTCCCCTCTATGGCAGCCCCACCAATGGATCATCCTGCCTCTATGTGGAACTTCAGGGTCAGAAACTTTCTGCCTGCCATGCCGCCAATTCCACATTTCCCTCTCACATCAATAGTTCGATAGCGTTGTGAACTCAGAGATGGGGGTTATTCTCCTACCAATACAGATCACCACCCATCCATGCCTCCTTGTCCAGCACACTTCTTGTCTGTGTCCTTCAATAAGTTCTCCACAGTGGGTATACCCACCAGGTCAGAGGCCTTCCACTGAGTCTTTTGACTACATAGCCACAGATAACTAGTCCAATACTTGGGCCATTGATCACATCTGCCATCCATCACTCTGACCAGAAGACTAACTCGCCTCCCTTTCTTGTCATACATTTGTCATACCACTTTTGTGTAAGTTGATAATATGTTGCATGCTACTTAGATCACTGTGCATCTTTCCATTACTTTGAGTAACGAACACTTTTTATTCTTCTGAGATTGTGATGTTCCATGACTTCAAGTCATATAACATCACTGGGACAGTATTAGTGTTAGTCCTTCCTCAGAATAGAGGGAAGAGACTCTGGATGCTAAATTTTGCTATCAGATTGTTGGTTTCTGTATCAGTTGGTTTTTCTAAATTGTTTTTCTTTGTGATGAAGGAGGGCTCCACGTCTAGGTTTGGGTGTGGAGTAAGGGGGTGGAGGTAGGACATTAGTAAAGGTCTATGATTTAAAAAAGAAAAGAAATCTTTGAAAACTTCCATTTAAAGAAAAAGGAATACTAATATTTAAAAAGATGGTCTTTGGTGGTCAGGAAACTACCAGAGACTGTTGAAAGTACTACCCAGTTTCACAAATGGGGCAGGTCAATTGTTCAATTCAGGGTCCAGGTATCTGTCTGTTTGCATTGTCTAATATATATATATGTGTGGGTGTGTGTATTAGACATATATATACACATGTATACATACACACGCATGTGTGTGCACATGTGTGTGCATGTATACACATGTGTGTACACACATATGTGTGTGTACACATATACACATGTATGTATGTACTGATGGAGCAGATCGGTGGGCTGCCTATTTAAGTCTACGTCATAGTCTGGACAATACACAGTCTTCATCCATTTGTTCGCCCGTGTTCTGGACACCAGATATTCAATGCAACCTAAGAGCAAATTAGTTTTTCAGATGTTAGGGACACACTGCACCCCTCCCCACTCTTTTATTAGAAGAAATCAGAATGGCCTGTTTTCCCTAGAAAGGCTGCCTCATGGCCAGATTTTTTTTTTCTGGAGCATTTGGGAAATGACTCTGCTCTATGAGCTGACAGGAGGAAAAAGATGCTCTTACTTGACTTTATAGGCTAGTAGGGACTGAAGCCTACAAAACCAGGAAAAGGATGGAGTCAGGCACACTAATTCACCAGACAATGGAATGTTCCAACCAAGAGGGCCCCCTGGATGGTTCAGATGGGTGACTGCCAGGACAAAGAAAGTCCTACTTTACCCAGTAGGGATGAACATATGAAACTCTATCCCACCTCTCCCCTACAGAAGTGAGACTGGTTGGAAATGTAAACAAATGCAAGGATTTTCCTAGGACGTAAAGTTAGACATTAGAAATCATCTAATACAACCTCCTCATTTTACCAATGAGAAAACTGAAGCCCAGAGAAGTTCAATGATTTGCCGTATCACACAGGTATTAAATATTCATTCAATCACTAAACATTTCTTGAGTGCCTGCTATAGTATTGCTAGGCATTGTACTAGGCACTGGGGGTAGAAGGATAAAAATTAAACAGTCCCTGCTTTCAAGGAGTTTACATTCTATCAAGGTGACAATATATATATACACACATAAGTAGAAACAAAATAAATATGGAATCAAGGGAAGATAATTTCAGAGGGAGGTGACAGTAGCATGGGGGCAGTCAGGAAAGGCTTCCTAAAGGAGTTGAGCTTTGAAAGAAGCCAGGGATTCTAAAGATGGAGATGAGAAGGGCTTGCATTCCAGGCATCAAGGACAGTCTGTGAAAAAGCAAGATGAGAAGTAGAACGCTGTATATGAGGAACAACAAGAAGGCTAATTTGGCAGGACCATAGAGATCATGTAATAAACTTGGAAAGGTGGGTTAGAGCCAAGTTGTGACAATCTTTAAATAGCAAATGAAGGGGGTTGTATTTGATCCTTGGAGCAAGGGAGAGGCCTAGTCAGACTGTGCTTTAGGAATGTCACTTTGGCAACTGTTTAGAATATGGATTGGAGGGGGGAAAGACTGAAGACAAAGGCAATGAAGGTCTGAACTAAGGTAGTATCCCTCTGAGCAGAGAGGAGGGGACAAATGGAAGAGGTATTTTGGAAGTAAAATTGGCAAGACTTGGCAACTGAATTAGATATGTGGGGTCTAGGATGATTCCAATGTTGAGAACACAAGATGAACCAGGATTTGAGGTCAGGTTGTCTGACTCCAAATGTAGGGCATGTCCCACTAACCCCTGCTACTTCCTGAGGCCATCCTAGAGAATAGAGTCACAGATTATTAAGGTTAGTTAAGGGTGGATTAGGTAAATCCTCAGCCTGTAGGGGAGAGTGGAGGGCTACTCCACTTTCTACCATAAGACTTGCTTGATACCCCCGTGGAAAGCAGAAGCATGGGAGCTGTATGGAGATCACAGATCTCACCTAAACTGCTGCATCTAATTCAACAAATATTTACTTAGCCCTTACAAGCTGCTTAGTGAGTGATACTAAGGAAGAGACATGGTCTCTGTCTTCAACGAGCTTCTTGTCTGATTGGAGGAAAAAATACATGTATGTGTTTAAAAAAAAAAAGATTAAGAGTATTCTGCCACTTACTACCTGGTTGTGGTGCCTTTATTTAGGTAAATCAGTCCAGAAAACAGTTTCTGATAGAACCACATGAATGTAAGAACCAAATGTGTAACCACAGGAAAGGGCATTACATTTGGAGAAAAAGGAAATGAAACTTGGGGAGGCCACTACTCTTCTTTGGGCCTCAGTTTCCTCATATGTAAAATTATACTATTGGGCAAGCTGACCCAAGATCCCTTCCATCCTTTATCTCTCCCCAACAGCATGCAATTTAGTGTTCTGTAACATTGCTCATTCCACTGTGTTTGTCTGGTGGGACTGTTGGTAGAACTGGTAGCTCACCTGACTACTGGGCACTGTCAGGAAAGCAGTGACATCCCTAACAGGAAGCCTTGCCCAAATTGGCATCCCCCACTTGGCTGCGGTATGGGGCTGTCTTGTCACTGAAATACCAGGTGCCTCGGAAAAAGAGAGTGGGACACGGTCAGGAGGGCCATGGAAGGCGGAGATCAGAAGGCCGGTCTCCTTCATTATCATGCAAGAGCACCTGGCAATACAGGCCCCAGCCCTTGAGCTGGGGACAGACTGGGCAGAGATAATGAAGACTTCTCAGAGACAGCCCACTCCAGCCCCCAGATACAGCTCAGCGTCCTGCTGTGCACTGACAAGCCTGTTACACTAATTGCGGAGTGGGGCTCAGTAGCCACCTCTCAGCATAGGGCTCTGCACACTGAACTAATTACTAGGTTCCAGCACCACATGTCTTCTCAGCAGGAGGCCATTTGCCCTATAAATCATCATACATGAGTAGCAGTTAGCTAAGACCATCCTATGATGCCAGGCTCCTGCTGTCTGTGCATGCCCTTATGGTCCATGGGGCTGCACACCCCACCCCCACCTATTCCCAGACAATTCCACTTTTTCTAGAGATGAAGGACCTCAAACAGATTCCCTTCTGTCTTTTCTACCCTCAAGGTGTCCCTGATCCTCAAGCTTATCACCCCACCTCTGGTACTACCTGGGTGACCTGGGGCATGTCACTTAACTCCCCAGGGCCTCAGTTTCTTAACCTGTAAAATGGGAGTATTGGATTGGATTCCTCTGGGGTCCCTTCCAGCCCCTATGACTAATCTAGTCATAGAAGATATCTCTCACAGAGGATATCTGCTCTGGGCCCAGTGCTCTCAGAGGGTAGAACTTGTTTACATCCCTTAGCTGTTACCCATATCTCCAAACCAAATCTGATTCCCAAGGTTAAGGATTGGTCTGGATAAGTGATGTCAGTAGGCAGAAGGTCTACAGAGGAATGTCCCAGGAATCTGTGCCTGGTCTCATATTCTAACACTTTTATCAATGACTTGCATAAAGGCGTAAGTGGCATGCTTATCAAATTTGTAGATGTCACACAACTAGGAGGATGGACATTTAACACAGGTGATGAAAGTGGCAGGATCCAAAAAGATCTCCACAGACTAGAATATTATAAGTCTACAGAGAAGAAATTGAACTGGAATAAATATGAACTTATACTGGGGTTTGAGAAATCAACTTCATAAGGACAAGATAAGGTTAGATAACAGTTTGCCTGAAAATAATCTGGGGAGTTTAGTGGCCTGCCCATTCGTTAAGAACAAATAGCATGATATGGGAGCCAAAAAAGTTCATGCAATTTTACCCTGGTAAAAGCACATGTTGGGGCAGCTAGGTGGCGCAGTGTGTAGAGCTCCACCCTTGGAGTCAGGAGGACCTGAGTTCAAATCCTGCCTCAGATGCTTGACACTTATGAGCTGTGTGACCCTGGGCAAGTCACTTAACCCCAATTGCCTCACCAAAAAGCAAAAAAAAAAAAAAGCACATGTGAAATGTTGTGTCCAAGTCTGGATATCTGAGAGGAGAATTGGAGAATAGACAGAGAGTGACCAGGACTGCAACAACTGAAGACCATGCCATATCAGGAGAGGTTGAAAGATGCTTAAGCCTGGAGAAAAGAAGATTCAAGAGAAACATGATAGCTGACTTCAAGTATATGAAGGTTTATTGTGTGAGAAAGGGACTAGACTTTCTGCTTGGCCTCCGAGTGCAAAAGAGAGGAGCAGTGAGCTGAAGTTGTTATGATGGTAGACTTTAACTTGATGTAAGGAAAACTTCCTAACAATTAGAGCTGCCCAGAACTTAGAAGGGACCATCTTGGCAATAATGAGTTCTCTTTCCACCTTCAAACAATGACTCTTTGGCCTCTCCTGAGGCATGAGGTAGAGGGGATTCTTGTCTAGGTATGAATTAGATTAATTTGCCACTAAAATCCTTAAGATTATGTGATTTTATGAAATCCCAGAGGCAAGGGCAGGTCTTCAGAATTCCTAATTTGTGTCCTTGGAAAAGAAGTTATAAAATTTACCCAAACCTGGATTAAATTCGGTTCACTTCATTCAACTAGTATTTAGACAATACCTAATATATGACCAAATTCAAGAGGATTGTGATAAAATCAGAAAGTCACTGAGTTTGGAGTCAAAGAGCCTGGGTTTGAATTCCAGGGCTCTTAGTACTTGTGAGACCCTGGGCAAAACTTTTAACCTCTCTGGGCTTCAGTTTTTTCCTCTGTAAAATGATAGGATTGGACTAGATGGTGTCTAAGGTCCCTTCTAGTTCTAAATCCTTTGATCCTAAACTGAACAGCTAAATAACGTTACAAATCTCAAATGAAATGGGGTTGGGGTAGGGAAGGGTTCAGACCAAGTGCAGTAGATGCTGACAGGAGAGAAAAGGTCTATATGATGATCTGGGGTAGTCAAGGAGGAGAGGTTTGACATGAGATGGGCCTTGAAGAACAGATAGGCTTTAAATAAGTAGAATGGAGATCTTTTGCCATCTTAAGGGTGTGTTAAGGATGATACAAAAATCCACCAAGTTATTGCTATGTCACTTCTCCCACAATGCCATGGGAGCCACAGAGTATATTTTTAGTGGAGAAATTCTAGTCCATCCAAACTGCAATGGTGTTCATTCAGTAAAAGCCCAGCGGGCCAGGCCTGATAAAGTCTGTCTGTGTCTGTGTGTATGTTTTTACATTTTTTTTCTATTTAATGTAACCCAGATGGCAAGAGACAGCAGAAGTCACAAAGTGCTGCCTCTGCTAAGAAAGACAGAGCTTTGAAGGGAAGGGAGAGTTGGCTCAAACAGGGTTGAGAAATCTCCCCTGCTAGGCTGAGAGGCAACTGAAACCATAGGGTTAGCCTCAGTATGCGACTGCATCCTAACACTGGAACTGAATGGGCTAGATAGTATATCCTTCTTCCTTTATTAATTGTTGGTTCAGCTTGGCATGCACACATGGACAGTCCCAACCTGGCACTCTCTGCAGGGAGAATGGCTTCGGGGGGAGGGGGCATTCCAGCAATACCCAGACAAATTGGCAAGCCCCCCCACAAACAGCTTGCTCCTTCCTGTTTCTGAGCCTGCCCACAGAGCATTGTTGTCCCCTGGAATGACCTCTTCCTGACCAATCTGTGCCCCTCCCCTTCATTAAAATCCTTATCTCCTTCAGGGAAGTTTCCAAGTTACCCCATATGCTCAAATCCAATCCACACGTGCACATGTACACACACACACACACACACACACACACACACACATTCACACTACTGCCCTTACTCAATACCTTATGCTTCATTTGCCCAATATAATTTTTTTACTCATAGGTACCTCATTGTATAAGAACTCTTAAGTCTTTTAAATATGTGTTTAGCCTCCCCCTTAAAACTCTGAATATCAGAAATTCAGAAAGCATGGGCTAGAAGTTAGGAGATAAGAGTTCTAATTCCCAGCCACCCACCCCCATCCCCAACACCCACTCACCCCTGATTCACTATGTGACTTTAGACAAATCATCCCCAACTCTCTTGGCCTTAGTTTCCCCATCTGTAAATGAGCATCTTGAACTCTATAGGATGCCAAACTTGAAAGGGACTTGAGAAAACCATAGAGAAAACTCTTGAAACTCTGACTTTCATGAGAGAGAGAGTACAAGAAAGTTGGGTGTTGGGGCAGCTAGGTGGCACAGTGAATAGAGTACTGGCCCTGAAGTCAGGAGGACCTGAGTTCAAATTTGGCCTCAGACACATAACACTTACTAGCTGTGTGACTCTGGGCAAATCACTTAACTCCAATTGCCCCACCAAAAAAAAAAAAAAAGTAGGGTGTGTTGCCTCCAAATTTTAGGGGCTCAGAAGAATCCCCCTCTTCCCCCACGGGGATTCAGGATGCTGGTGTATGTCTGGCCTATTTGGAAGCCTGAGCAATCTCTCCAGAAGCTTCAGGCGTTTCTCCACTCCTTTGGGTTGCCCACCCTGACAAGTACCTGACAAGTACTCTTGGAACAAGGTGTTCAAATGAACATTTTCAGATCACATGCTTCTCAGAGTCAAGAAAAGCTACAGTTTTTTTGACGGGTGGAAGAAAGGGAGAAGTCTGCCTTTCAGTCCATCCTACCCTGAACCTGGGAGGAATCCCAGGACACACTCAGAGCCAGCAGTGAATTGCTTCTACAGCACAGAGTGTGACAGAGAAGCCACAGGCAGCTTCAGCTCCCCTGGGGCCCAGAACCTTGACTCAGCAGCCTCCAGAGCCAAGCTGTTGGCAAGGAGCTCCTCCCAGACATCTGAGCTGAGACAGATAAACCTGAGCGAGTGGAAGGAAAGAAACTGCCTTAATGAATAACTGCAGTAACTCTGTCTTCCAACTGGACTGGGGTCTATTGATTACAGGCCGGGTACAGAGCTCAGCGATGCTCCTGGGGCTGCTGTAAACTGGAAGCAGCAGGCATCTGTGCCCAAGTTGAGTGCAGATTTAGGTTTTCAAGCACAGTTTCCCAGCATTGTTAGACGCTCCTCAAACATCCCAGAGTGAGAGCAAAAGCTCTGCCAATGAAGACCACTGGCTCCCCCAGCCCTCTTCAGTTATGAAAAGAAAGGAGCTAAACACTGCCCCAGTTCCCAATGCCCTCAGTGCAATAAGATCCCCTCTTAGGCAAGTGAAGGCAGTTCCCTGTATATTTATTCTGTGTGTGTGTATATATATCTATATATCTATATAGATATATATAGATATATATAGATAGATAGATAGATATAGATGCATACCACTTTGTATTTATTTGTATTAGTTCTCATATTTATTCTCGCTATATATATACATATATATGCAGAATATATATGTATTCTGTAGAATTTATTGTGTGTACATATATTCTGTAGAATTTGTTCTGTGGACATTTCTATTCTATATATTTATACATATACATATACATACATATGTATATCATATATATTATATATATATACACAGAATAAATATGAAGAGAACTGATACAAAACAATACAAATACATAGTGCCTGACACATAGTAGGCACCTAATAAATGCTTGTTGATTCATTGTGCCCTTGGCCTCACTTTCCTCATCTTTTCCTCACCTTTTCCTTCTTTAAGGAAGGAAGAGGGATGGACTCTGGTTTCCAAAGTACTTTCCAGCTCTGACATTCAGTGATTTGGAGGCTGAGGTAGGGGAAGAGGAAAACTGATGAGCTGGGGCAGTACTCTTGTCTACTGACTGTTGTAATGACTAAAGTTTAGTCATGGTTTAGTCACTAATAGCATCGTGTTACAGGATAAACACTTGAATAGAAGTCAGACCTGGATAGTAGTCCTGGTTCTGCCACCGAATAGCTGTGCAACATTGGACAAATCACTTCCTTCTCTGGGTCTTAGTTTCCTCACTTGTATTATGACCAGATTGGGCTCAGTGAGCTCAAAAGTCCTTTCTTCCCAAGCTAACATCCCCAGATTCCATTAATCTAGTTGGAAGGATAAGAGGGGAAGAACAGGAGTGACTGTGGTGAGTAGTTTAGGTGGCGTTTCCCATCTGTAGCCTCCAGGATTCAGTGCAAGACTCTGAAGGTCAAATCACTACCTGGCAGACAGTTTCTTGGAACTTCACAGCCCACTTACCTTTCATTCAGGGTCCTTTGTGAGCTGTAGACCATCCAGGTGTGGGCCTCATCATTCATCCCTTCCTTTGTTCTGAAAGGAAGAAGCTCAAGGAAACCCTTACTTAGTCTTTGGTTTCCTCCCACCTGCTTCTCCACTCCAGACATGGTGTCCACTTAATCGGAGGGTTGGTTTGGGGCTGTGTTGTCTTGTCGTTGAGAAATAATTAATGAGTTGAATGGTTCCCTCTCTTCTGCAGGGGTTAATACTCAGTTCACTTCAGGCCTTGGTGAGTTTCTCTTCTCCTCAGAACACTGTGCTAGGTGCTGGGGGCAGATACAAAGATGACTAAGATGGGTCCCTTCCCACAGAACATTTACTTTTAATGGGGGGGGGATCTCATATGTAAACCATTTGAATTTAGTTCCATTTAGTTCACCCACTTCCCACTACCATTTGCTGTTTTAATTCCTTCACATACAAGGCAGAATGGGATAAGGTCAAAGGAGGAAATCTAGACAAAATTCTTTAAGAACGTTGAAGAGAAAGAGAAGACTTTCAGCAAGGGGTATGGGGATGGGGAGTTGAGAAGAATGGGGCAGGAGTCAGTGAAGCCTTCATGGGGAGGTGACACCTGAGCCTGACTTTCAAGCAAAAGATATTCGTATCATAAAGTCAGTGTCGTGGCCTGCCTAGCTCCCTGTCCTCTCATCCTTGTGACTGAAGGCTCAGCCTCTCCCTTGCAGAGTCATCCTTGCCCTAAAAGCTCTGACCAATCAATCCTAGCCCTTGGCAGGAGGAATATAAAGGAAGAAAATCAAACTGGTCTGTGGTAATTGTCCAAGTTTGGTCATCAAATTGGCTGGCCCCACCACAAAAGTATATTATCTAATCTTAACTAGGCTTTCACTGCAGCAAAGCCAACATTCTGTGTCTCCCTAATGATTCACTGTTGTATAGTATTCCCAGACCTAATCTCCTCAAGCCTCTCTCAGCACTCCTGCCCCACCACCTTCTCAGCCCTCGCCTCATATTTCACACCCCCCCCAAAAGACCAGTCTGTAAGAGCTCTCTCTTCTCCCCTCCTCTCCATCTCACATCACTTAGAGGAAAATGGAAGACGATGTCTTCATTCTATCCTCCTTTCCCTGGGCCTCAGATGAAGAGGTGGCCCTTCTCTTTGACGAGGCCAATCCTCCTGCACAAACTCTTGATCCCTTAGCAGCTCTCCAGCAAATTGTTCCCACTGTCCATACTCTTTCTCATCTTCAGTTTCTCCCTATCAACTGCCTTCTTCCTTGCTGCCCACAAATGTGCTCATATCTTCCTCAAATTAAAAAAAAACACCTCACTTAATCCTGCTGGCCTACTAGCTATTATCCTATATATCTCCTCCCCTTCATTGCTAAACTCCTTGACTTTCTCACTTACTTTCTCACTGACTTCTCACCTCTACAGTTAGTGCCTCTACTGCCTCTTTCCTCGCTTTCTTCTAAACCCTTGCATATCATTCACCTGAAACTGCCCTCTCCAAAGTTACCAATGAACGCTTAACTGCCAAACCTAATGACTTTTTCTTGGTCCTTATCCTTCTTGACCTCTCTGCAGGATTCCACACAATTAATCACCTTCTCCTTCTAGATCCTTGCTCCTCTCTAGGTTTTCATGACACCAATCTCCTGGTTCTCCTCCTATCTGTCTCAACCATTCTTTCTCCATTCGTTGCTGGTTCTGCATCCATAGCACGTCCTCTAACTGTGGCTGGGCATCCAAATTTTGTCCTGGGCCAACTTCCATTCTGTTCCTCTTCTGTCTTGCTTAGTGATCTGATCAGCTCCCACGGGTTCAATATTCATCTCTAGACAGCTGATTACCAGATCAATATATCCAACCCTAGTCTTTCTCTTAAGCTATAGTCACACATCTCCAGCTGCCTCTTGGCTATCTCAAACTAGATTTCTGTTAGGCTTCTTAAACTTAACACGTCTAAAGCAGAATTCGTTATCTTTTCCCCCGAACCTCCTCCATTTCTGAATTTTCTATCATTGTTGAGAATACCAACACCCTCTCAGTTACCCAGGCCCACAGCCTGGGTGTCACCCTCGACTCCTCATTCTCACTCACCCCACATATTCAATCCACTGCCAAATCTTACTGTTTCTACCTTTACATCTCTCAGGTCCATTTCCTTCTCTCCACTCATCTGAATTATTTCAATAGCCTTCTAATTGGTCTGCCTTCCTCCAGTCTCTTCCACAGTCCTACTGGTTCTCCCCTCACCTGCCAAGATGATTTTTCTAAAGTACAAGTCTAACCACATCACACCCCTCCTCAAGGACCTCTGGTAGCACCCAATAACCTCCAGGATCAAATATAAGGTCCTCTGTTTGGCATTTCCATTCTTCTTACACCTTGCACACACACACACACACTCTGATCCAGAGACCACTGTTTGCATTTCCTCAAACACAACAATCAGGCATTTGAACTGACTGCCCCTCGTGCCCAAAATGCTCTGCACCTCCCTTCTGCCTTCTGTTTCCTGGCTTCCTTCATGGCTGGCTACACTCTACCTTCTGCAGGAGGTCTTTCCTGATTCTCCCTAGCTGCTTATGCTTTCCCCTTTCAGGTTTCCTTCATTCAGTCTCTTCTGTGTATGTTTTGTATGCACCTAGTGATTTACATGTTGTCTGCTCCCCGTCCCCTCTTGCAATGTATATTCCTCAAAAGTAGGGATTGTGGGGTTATTTTATTTTATTTTTCTTTGTCTCCCCAGTGCTTAGTATAGTACATGGTACATAGTAAACACTTAATAAATGCTTGCTGCCTGCCTACCTGATGGATCAAGTTGTTTGTGTTTCCGGTCCTGCTGTAACCGGAGTACTCCAGTTCTCTAGTGACTGGATACAGCTCAGGTCCCCTTAGTGTCTGGGTGTCCTGCCTGGTCCCTAAGTCTCAGCGAGTATCTGGCTAGCTGGTATTTTATTCATCTCATTTCAAAAAATTTTTGGTAACAGATGAACCCACACTGTGGTAATCGTGTTGTGGTGAAAAGAACACTGTATTTGGAGACAGAGGCCCTGGCTTCAAATCCTTACTCTGGTTCCATCTGTTCAACCCCCTCATTTTACAGATGAGTAAGCTGAGACTCAAAAAAGGAAAATGACTTGCCCAAGGTCACGCAGCTTATAAATGGCAGAGCCAGGCTTTTTATCCAGCTCTTCAGACCCTAAACACAATGTTTGGGTGTGTTGTTTTTTTTCCCACCGTGCCATGTTGTTTCTATGGCTCCATGCTGCCTTTTCCTCACACTTACAGAATAGGGAAATTAAAAGTTGAATGTCCAGACGAGGAAAGTTAGAGTAGGGTAAAAAAAAGAATATGGCCTTGGAGAGGAAGGTCAATCAAAACAAACCAACATTTGCCTAGGGCTTAGCCAAGGTCATATAGTTGATAAGTGGTGGGTGGATTCAGGATTTGAATCCAGGTCTTCTGACTACCAGTCATTGGCTCTCGTGACCCCAATACTGCCTCCACTATCCCGGCTGGATAGCTTAAGTTTGTTTCTCTTGCATTATGACTACCAGAAATCTTTATGAAACAATCCTTCCTTTTCATGGGAAGATTCTTATGAACTGATGCAAAGTATAGGCAGAACTAACTAAACAATATATGTAATGACTACAAATATGTTAATGGAAAGAACAACAAGAAAACAAACAAACAAAAAAAAAACAGAATACTAATGTGATTATAATGACCAAATCTGACTCTAGAGAAGAGATGAGAAAATACCTCCCTTCCTTCTTTTCAGAGGTGAAGGGCTATAGGTGTAGAACATTGCATATACAATCAGATACTAGAAACATGCTGTTTAGTTTTGCTGAGCTGTTTCTTTTTCTCTGTTTTTAATTTTTTGTAATAATGGATAGCTACCTGGATAAGGGAGAAAGAAGGCTGTATTCAGAAATGAAAGAGATATTAAAAAAAGCCTTCAATAAAAATTTAAAATACAGAAAAATAACAAATAAATAGCTTTCTACTCATTGATAGCATAAGGATCATTGCTCTTCAAAACAATGACCGCGACACTTTGCTTCTGAACCCCACAGTATGTTTGGCGTAGGCATCAATCTTTCATAGAATTCACACCTGGAAAGGACTTCCGATATTATTTAGTCCAGTCATGTCATTTTACAGATGAGAAAACTGAGGTTCAGAGAGGGGACATGACTTGTCTAAGGTCCCACAGGTAGTAAGTAACAGAGCCAGGATTCAAACCCAGTATTAACTCCAAATCCAAGCACTAAGAGGTTGTGTCCCCTTTTATTTTGCTGAGAGAAAACTGGAGACTGAGATGACACAGATAGCAGAGTCAAACTCAAGTCCTCTGATTCAAATCTAATATGCTTTCTATGAAAACAGATTCAATTCAGGTGTTGTAGAAAGCATGAGATTTAGAGTCAGAGAATTGAATTGAATAAAATTTAGCTTAAGTTCCCATCCTTATGGAGCTTCTAGTCTAGTAGGAGGATCCAACAGCAATACAGATTGTTATAGTATGAAAATTGTGCATCAGTTGCACAATTGCAATTGCTGTTGTTCGTCCTTCATTCTCAGAGGGGACCAGGGACATCACAGGCGATGACTTGGGTGTGAAATGGATTTATCAGTTAGAAACAAAATTTATTATTAGGTAAAGCCTGATGGGTAGGATTGTTATTGACCCAGAGTGTCAGAGAAAATTCCCTGGAAGAAGAAGCATTTGAATAGGGTTTCAAAAGATAGGTAGTAAAAAGGCTAAATAATAAGTGAAATAGGTGAATTCACTGTTTAGTCGTCTTTCGGTTGTGTCTGACTCTTCGTGGCCCCATTTGGGGTTTTCTTGGCAAAGATACTGGAGTGTTTTGCCACTTCCTTCTTCAGCTCATCTTACAGATGAAGAAACTGAGGCAAATTACTGTCTAGTTTTAAAGTTAGTTATGTTTTTATAGTACTCTTGAAGTGTGAGGATCTATACGTGTGTCTCCGTGGCAAGAGCACTGAATTTGGAGTCAGGGGTCCTGCATTCAATATCCTTCTTCTGTCAGTTATAAGCTATGTAACCTTGAACAAAGCTCTTACCCCTCCTGTGCCTCAGTTTCCTCATCTGAAAATTAATAGGGCTAAACCCAACTAACTTCTAAGTTATTTCTAAACTCTAATCTAAATCTGTGTTCCTACAGTCTGTGATCTCAATAGTTCTTTCTGTCTGGCTATAGATTTTGTGGCTATAGTCATGACTACCCAGGATGTTTGACAAACCAAAATATCCTCCATTGCCAGGCTACAGAATAGACAGTTCAACTGTTTCTGGTCTGGGGAGAAGTATGAGGAAGTTGCCACCCCAGTTTGGTACTTGGTGTCCTGGAAAATATTGAAGGCTTGTACATAGTGGCTGATTCCATGTGTTCTAAGAAGCAGGAATTGTGAACATTTTCATTGGGAGAGCCTGACATTTGTGGAATATGGTTCTGTATCTCCTATCTAGTGGCCTGGTCTCAGTCAGTCAGTGAAATCAGTGTAGACTTTGCCATGTCCATCCTGTTAGATGCCCCATCCTGAACCCCAGCCCTGTCTCTGGAACCAGGAGGAAGCAGACTGGAGGCCAGTGGGGGAAGGGGGCAGTGTTTTTTTGGTTATTTGAGTGTCTCCCTACTCTGGTCTCACACCCCTGCTTTGTTTCCTCTCCTCACAGGCTGATGCCAAGATGGTGTGTGATGTAGTAAGTCGAATGGAAGACACGGAGCCCTTCTCTCCGGAGCTGCTCTCCGCCATGATGAGACTCTGGGCAGACTCTGGAATACAGGAATGTTTCAACCGTTCCCGAGAATATCAGCTTAACGACTCTGCCAAATAGTGAGTGTCCCAGGCCATCGGGGGCAGCTGTGACCACTGGAGCAGGGATAACCCGAGTGGGGAGACACAGGGCAACAGTCCTATCAGCTGTAAGATATTGGAGAAGCTAGATGGGAATGGAGAAGGGTTCAACCTCTGACGGGGAAGAGGGCCAAGACAGACAGAGAAGGGGTTGGGGAGGGATAAGAAAGGAATTTTAAAATGAAATTTCCTAAAAGGCAGAGGTCATGTTAACACTACAAAGTGCAAAGTACATCTTAGCCCAGATATGGCATCTAGCTCAGCAACTCTATTTCTATTGAGGACCCCTAGCAAGCAGGAACCATGTAAGGAAAAAAAAAACCCTTTTTAAGGTGTTTTATTTGTTTTCAAGAACATGTGAAACTCTCCATATTCACCTACTTTTAAACTTAGTGCTAGGAACCATAAAATTCTAATCAATAAATTTGATAAGAAATTAAAGTACTTCATTTCTACATTATGCTCAACTAGGTGAAGGGGGAAAGGAAAAGAGAAGAAACAGATACACAGAGAGAAGAGCAACAGAGACAAAGAAAGACATATACACTCACCTGAGCTATTTAAGATGTCATTACTAAAGACTTAAAAAAAATCTTTTAAAATCACAGAATCCTTAAGATCATAGATTTAGAGCTAGAAAGGACCAGAGACTTCACCTAATCTTATTTTATAGATTGTGTTACATTTTTGCAATGTTGACCATAAATGGGTACCTCCTTTTCATACTTCACATGCTGAATGAAATTAAGCTAAGGACCAGATCTACCCTTTGGACTGGAGGTCTCAGACCTCTGGTATTAACTCATGAGAGCTAATGACTGTAAGATAAACTTCTGCTGTCAGGGCTTCCAAAAAGTTTATCAGTGTACCACAGGAGCTTTGGGGCCTGGTAATTTACTTAAGGCAACATACATGCATTCAAACTGAAATCCTAAAAGCCAGGTATATACCACCAACATTAAACCAAATCACTTGGAAGTAAGTTAACTTGAACCCAGTACGTGACACATAGTAGGGTCTTAGTAAATGCTTTTTGATCTATTTTCCTCCTGACTTTACCCACTCATCATTGTCCAAGTATATAGTATATCCTGGCGGTGATAATACTTCATTGTGACGACTGGCCTAAAAGGGACTTCAGTGAGGCCAAGAATGCCAGATCTGTAGACCCAGGCATTTAATAGAGCATGAGCCCAAAACTGGTGACTCCCACAAGATGGGCTCTTCAAGACAGTACCCAATGGGCCCATGGAGGTGCCCCTGAATATCTATATCTGGAGACTCCTCACCCAGAGCCCAGTGCCAATGGCAGAATTGTGGGTACCAGATCCTGGTCCTTTTCTTGAATTTGGGGCCCACAATGTGCAGATACTATCTCTATAGAAAAGGGAGATTACAGATTGCCCCTCTTTAATGGCACCTCTATTAACAATATTGTGCTGGGCAGGTGCATAGCCTCCTCTGGAGGGCTCTGGTGTGTCCTAGACATGGAGAGTGAATTGGCCTGGAGCCACTGGAGGGTGTTTTGTAATATACACCCCTCCACTTCTGCACATCTTGATCTGCTGCACATCAGAAGAGAATTCATGGTTTCAGTGTTGTAACACACTCTCACCCTAAAGGTCTTTTCACAGCATCTGCTCTAATCAAAACATCTGATTCCCTGAAATTTGTTTCTTTTTTTATTAATTTATTTTTAGTTTTCAACAATTACTTCCATGTTTTTGAGTTTTAAATTTTTCTCTGCCTACCTCCCCAAGACAGTATGCAATCTGATATAAACTCTACATGTGCATTCCTATTAAACATATTTTCACATTAGTCATGTTGTAAGGAAGAATTAGAACCAATAGAAGGAACCACGAGAAAGAGGAAACAAAACAAAACAGAAGAGAAAAAAAGAGCAAATAGTATACTTCCAACCTGCATTCAAACTCCATAGTTCTTTCTCTGGATATGCTTAGCATTTTCCATCATGAGACTTTTGGAGATGTCTGAGATCCTTGCATTGCTGAGAAGGGCTAAATCTATCAACATTAGTCATCACACAATGTGGCTGTTACTGTGTGATGTTCTCCTGGTTCTGCTCACTTCACTCAGCATCAGTCCATACAAGTCTTCCTGAAATTTATTTCATCCAAGGAAAGCCTGTAATTTGAGTGTGTAATACCTCGTATCTAGAAGACGTTCAAACCCCTTGCCCTCCACCAAATCCAACATCCTATAGGTCGATCTGGAAACATAAGGAGAGAATTCAAATCATAGACTCATAGACAGAGCTGGGAGAGGCCTTAGAACACAAAATTTTAGAGGGTGGAAGCAACCTTAGAACATAAAATATCTAGAATAGTCTCGGGAGACCATTTGGTCCACCTCTCTCACTTGAGATCAAGAGAGAAAATGACTTGTCTGAAGTTACATATTGAGTTAGTGAGAGAGGCAGGACGCAGACCCAGGCCTTCTAATCCAAGCCTGATGCTGCTGTCTCCACAAGACCATTGAGTTCATGTTTTAGACCCCAGTCCTGCCCCAATAAGTAGTAGAAAGCACAAGAAGTGGGCTTCATAGTTTCCCCTGGGATTGATAGTGACCACAATCATGTTCCTAGAGAATCCTCTTGCTTCTGGGATCCAGAGTGGCTGCCTTTCTGGAAATGTCATTACAGAAGCCATTTGGCTAGAGAAGACTAGGACCCATTCTCAGAGCCCCTGATAACATTCCACAAGGACCCCTAGTCTTTCCTCACATCCCATCTCCTGGGATTTCATTCTTCCACACTGACTGACACACAAAACCTTCCCTCTCTCTTGGGTGCTTTCTCCTTTCCATCTTGTGTTGCAAGAGGGATTTGCTCTAGGCTGTGACTCATTCCTCTAGAGCCCTTCCTGAGCCCCCAGTCATGCAGTACCCATGTCATGTGGTATCAGTAATATTAAGCATAAGCAGGTTCCGCTTGTGAGCCAGGAATCTATACCACACAGTTCAGAAGTAGAGTGAACGCAGTCCAGCAGCTGCTGGATAGTGCAAATTGTAAATCAACTATTGAAGGTTAAAAAAATTAATCCCTGCTTTTCACGAGCTCATATTCTAATGAATTGAATTCTGATGACAGGAGACCTGGATTCTAGTTCTGGCTTTGTCACTGGCTTGCTGTGTAACCCTGGGCAAGTCAACTTTTCTGGGCCTCAGTTTCCTCAAGTGTCAAATAGCCATAACCCCTGGAATGCTCAACTCCACCCGGGTGCTGTGGATGGTGATCAAAGGAAATGATGCATGAGAAAGTAGAAAGCCCTATGCAAATGAGACGTTGTTATAAAAATAATTACAATGCCCTACATTTCTTACATGCTTTAAGCACTAAAGGCTTAACATAGCCATTTAAAATAGTGAGTTTCTACTCACTGGATGCCTTTAGGCCAAGGTTGGATGACCACTTATCGGGTACAGATGGTACTCCATTTACTCAGTTTCCATGTTTTTGTTCAAGTTGTTTTCTTCACTACAGCATTATGTGGCAGGTAGCATGAATATTATTATACCCATTTTATGATAAAGAAACTGAGTCTCACAAAGAGTAAGTGAATTGTCCATAGTCACACAATAGAGATGTGTCTGAGCTTGTATTCAGCTCTAGGTATTCTGGCTTCAAGTCCAGTGTTCTTTCTGCTATATCATGATTTCCTATTCTTTATTAATTAATAGCTCATACTTATATAGCACTTTATAGTTTACATATACTTTTGTGGGCTGTGATTTTGTTCTGAGCCCTTAGCTCATATATGTATATGATATATATATATATATACTTAAAAATTTGTAAAAGTTATAATTTTTTAAAGAATTCATGAAACAAAAATATTTAAAGTATTCCTCAAAACCATGAAAGGGTTAAATGGCTGAGAGGTTGAGTACTTAGGAGGCTCAGATTGCTTTCCAGCGCCCTGACTCCAAACCCAAACATTTCAATTCATTCATTCATTCAAGGACAGGTACCCACCTAACTAATTCTCAGCCTGTGTTGGGAACTCCAGTCTGGCACCTCTTTTAGAGTGGCTGCGGGGAGAAGGTCAGACATATAGGAGATAAGACAGAAGAAGGGAGAACCAAGACATTCCGCACCCAAAAGCCCCAAACAAGCACATTGTTCTGTGTTGCCTGCCAGCTGGCGAGCTCAGCCACTCCCCTAGAGCAGAAGAGGGTTCTGTCTACTCGGGAGGCCTGTGGTTATTGAGGCATCTAGCCACCAGGTGGTGCATGGGAGAGGACTTTCAGCAAACTCAAAAAAAGAAAAGAAAAGAAAACGAATCCTAGAATGTCAAAGCTTAAAAGACCTTAGCAATCTTCGTTTTACATATGAGAAAACAGAGGCCCAGAGAGGGAAAGGAGCCTACCCAGTGTAACACACCCTGTCTGTGGCAGAGCCAGGACTGCCAACTCCTGATCTCTAGGCAGGGTTTCCTTCCACTCCCTAGGGCTACCTCCCCATTGTTCTTTGTTTCAGTAAACATCCTG
Source organism: Vombatus ursinus (assembly GCF_900497805.2). Classification (NCBI taxonomy): domain Eukaryota; kingdom Metazoa; phylum Chordata; class Mammalia; order Diprotodontia; family Vombatidae; genus Vombatus; species Vombatus ursinus. The sequence goes on along the minus strand of NW_020954571.1, from coordinate 17,108,802 downwards.
TTGTGTCTCACACAGTGCTGGGGAAGAGGAGAAAAAAATGTCTGGATCCATTCTCCTCAGATTCCATCAGAGGACCCAGTTTTGAATCTCAGCTATGCTCTTGCTTGCTGATATTAAGTGTGGGCTAGTCACTTTGCTCTGCGCCTCAGTTTTCCCATCAGTAAAAAGAGGCAATTGGACTAGACAGCCTTGTACGGCCCTTCCTGCCCTCGATCTGTGAGCCCATGATCCCAAATGCCAGATTTTATAAGCAGGGAAATGAAGACAGTCTGTCTTCAGGGTTGCCCCACCCTGCTTTGACCACACTACTTACTGCTCAACAGGGAAAGAAGAGGGTATGGTGTTTTTGCTAAAAGGTTTTTTAACACAAATGCCCCTTAGACAGCCAGCCCTTCTAGGGCATTCATTCAAAATACAGTTCCATTTTTTAAGCATTCATTTTACATATGACCCTTTAAGAACATGTCTGTTATTTTCAATGAGGTTCACTTTTATCCTAAGGAGGTAGGAATCTTAGGAGCATATGATTGATACAATCATAGGCTCATAAGGCTTAGAGCTAGGAGGAAGCTCATAGGATATGTGTGACCCTCTGAAGGCGAACAGGCTCCCAAAATACAACCTCTCCCTTCATTTGTAATAACAGTGAGCCGTAGGCTGTCATCATCACAAAGAGTACCAGCTTCCTCTTCAGCCTTTTGTCCCCAGGATCAATCAATCAATCAACAAGTATTTATTAACCACTTACTATTATGTCAGGCACTGTGCTTGGCAGCCCTTAAGATACAGACAAAAATGGACTGGTTTCTGCTCTCAAGGCACTTAAAGTGACCAGCTCTGATCTTGTGGAGTTCCTGTCCAGTTTCAGCCTTGAGCCAGATATCTATCAACCATTCGCTATTCTCCTTTCTGCCTCAGTTATTCCCATTTGCTCAATGGAGAGAAACCAGTTAGGCCAATATCTCAGAGACATCAGGAGGAGTGCAGGATCAGCTAATGAACAGGACCAGGATATGGATTGAATGGAAGAAATAATAATGTCACAATGCCTTTGTGCTCTGGCCATAAGAATTGAGGATTGAGGGACTTGAGGCAGTTTCTTTAATGTGTGGCTTCAGATACAAGTCTTTCATTCACAGGGAAAGAAAAGGACATTTTGAAACCTGCTCTCTAGCATTCCTTTGTACCTGCTGAGTTTATGGTTCTAATAAACCACACAGAACACTAGGGTTCATAAAATTATTGGTTTTAGAATTAGAAAGGACTTTAGACATCATCTAATCCACCCACAGAGAAGAAAACTGAGACCAGAGAGGGGGAAATGTCTTGCCCAAGATTGTGGAAACTTAATATGCATTGATAAAGAGGGGCAGCAATGGGGCAAAGGGGTAAAATAAAATCATGAAAAAGGGGCTGGATTTGTATTCAGAGGACCTCAGTTCAAATCCTGACCCTGTCACCCACTCCCTGAGTGACCTTGGGCAAAGCATATCTGGGGCATAGTTTCTTCATCTCTACAAATGATGGTGTTAATGTCCCTTCTAGCATTAAATCACTGATTCTATGATGAGAGAAATAACAAAATCAGAATCAGTCATACCCTCTGTCTCCAAATTCTTGCCTCTGTACTATAGTGACCCTCCTCAAACTGAGGCCCACCCCTCTCCCCAGGAAGCCAATCAATCAATTGATAATGATTTAAGGGTCTACTGTGTGCTAAGCCAGCAGGCAGATGGTCTTCCTCTTATCCCCCCCCCCATCCACATTCTTGGCTTCCTCCAAGGGGAGAATAGCACTAGTCCCCTCCAGAGGAGGACATCCTACACAACCCAGAGCTGGCTAGAGAAAGGAAATCTTGCTTTTTCCCTGGCTCAGTCATTCCCCCTCCCCCCACCCCTGGAGCCCGTGTTGCCCCTATATTCCCCACACCTTTCCTGTCACTGATCTAGGCAAATCACAATAAAAGGGAGCCAGGATGCTGAAAATGCAATAATGAAGGGCATGATGCCACGAACAGAACTCTGTACTTAGCACCATAGAGTTAGAGCTAAAAGGAATATTAAAAGATATCTAGCCCCATCCTTTCATTTTATAGAAAAGGAAACGGGTCCAGAAAGGTCAGCTGTCTTTTCTTAGGTTACAGGTAGTAAGAAGCAGGGCTGGGATTTGAACCTGGGTCTTTTGACTCCCAGTCAAACACTCTTTCCCCTGCACCATGATGCCTCTCTTAGATGACTCAGTTTCATGTGGTTAATAATACTTGTACTAACTGTCTCAAAGGGAGGTGGTTGTTTTGTTTTTTTTAAGTACTTCATAAACTTTTAAAACACTCCAGAAATGTGAGCTGTTATTATTATTGTTGGCTGTGTTATTGCTGGTTTCCAGGCTCTTGCCAAAGGCCATTTTCCAAGATCATCAGTTTCCTTAGCAACTACAATTCAGCCTTGCCTTTAACGCACTTGCCTGTAGGCCTGAAGCAGCTGGGACCAATTTTTATCCTTATCACAGTATCATAGCTCTACCACAGGAAGGGACTTAGAGGCCATCTCGTCCAACCCCCTCATTCTACAAATGAGGAAACAGAAGCCCAGAGTGGATAAGGGACTTGTCCAAGGTCACATAAGTAGTAAGAAACAGAGCTAAGATTTGAAGGGAGGTCTCCTAACTCTAAATCCGGCACTGTTTCCACTGTGCCACACTGCCTTCCTAGCATACCCCTTTCATAATTTGAGAATATCTTGTTGCTTCCCCCTCCTCCCAACTACAAGAAGACCCAGAGCAGGACTAGTTTACCCACAACATGGTGGTACCGCTACGTATTGTGGCAAATTACCAAGAAAGCCATCCTGATCCCTAATACCTACCCCACTGGCCCTCCAGGGTACTGAGGTATCCACCATTAGAGATGCATTTTGGGTTAAGGTTTTGTTTCTCCAGGAGTAGGTATTCACTGCATATATTCCTGAGAGAGGTAACAATACCCCCTCCACCTCCATTAGTTAAATGAGTTCATCAGATTACTTGGATGAAGAAAGATGAGAAAATTTCACTTAAGAAGGGGATGGGAAGGGAGCTACCCTCAACTTCAGGAGGGAAGGCTAAAGATCAGAGAAGAAAGCTAAGACTGGAAGATGTGCAATAGGAGTGGAAAGAGCAACTCTGCAATCCCCGTGCACAGCCCCAGACTCCTGAGGCCACTCTCTGACCTTCCTGGACCAGCTTCACTCCTCTCAATGCCCAGAATCCCCTGCTTTAGCAGCAGGGTGGTAGGAGGTAGTTGGATGGTCAACTATCAACGATAATTCAACGTTGCCTTTAATACACTTGCCTGTAGGCCTGAAGCAACCGGGACCAATTTTTATCCTTAGAGTACCATAGTTCTAGAATAGGAAGTACTACCCTGGAGGGCTAGACTTTTCTGGGAAGGAGCAGCAAGGGGTCAGCATCCCATGTCCCTGCCACATGGACTCACCTATAACCACCAAGGAGAGTGTCCTGGTATAGCACAATGGGGCATTGTGGAATGGAAGCACCTGGGGAAAGAAATGAGTCCTGCAGCATCCTGGGTGGGTAGGTAGGTAGATAAGTATCCCCCAAACCCAATTGAGCTTAGGGATTTAATGGAGGGAGTAGCTGGGAACTCAGGCTGATGAGGCATTGCTGCGGGGGTTAGACGTGGTTACAGGGCAAGGAGCCATTTGCCTCTCTCCTATGAAGGCTGAGGAGTTCAGCCTATTTGTACAGAGCTTGTGTCCTACCATGATTTAGTGAAAAGGACACTGGATTTGCAGTGAGAGGACTTGGATTCACATCTACACTATGTTATTTACTTCCCTGTGTGCCCTCAAGTAAATTACTTCACCTCTGCACCTCATGTATAAAATGAGGGCATGGCCTGCATGACTTCAAAGGTCTAAATCCTAGGATACTCTGATCTGGTCCATTTCTTCCTGCCACCATTAATGACTCTTCCTGTTGCCTTGAGCCTGAGCCTTTCCAAAGTTCTGAGGACCCTGGAAATCAAGGCTCCTGAAAGAGAGCTCAGCCAAGTTGTCCTAAAAGAATGCACCTATCCCCAGTGTTTCTAAGGACATTTCTAGTGGAATAACAAAAGTATAACTCTCTACTAGTGAGAAATAAAGACAGCACATGGAGTGTCAAAAGCCATAAAAATGAGTACAAATCTCTTTGTCTAGTTGAATATTGGTGGCTAAGTCTGCATTGCACAAAGCTCTTGTGAGGCTCCACCATACTTGAACATTCATTCATTCAACAGACACTAAGTATCTACTATCAGCATAGCACTGCATTGGATGCTGAGGGAGAAACACAAAGGAACCTCAAGAAATTAGTTAAGAATATTAAAAAAACTGAAATACACATTATCACATGTTTAGTGCCTTAGAACGTAGCACATAAATGTTATGGGAGACCCCAATGGAAGATTAAGCTTAGGACTCTGTCATGAACAGCCATGAGATCGTTGGTCAATCAATCAGTCAACACATATTTATTAAGCACCTACTATATGCCAGACACTGTGCTGGCCATTGGGGTTTCCAAATGAAATAGTCCCTCCTCAAACAGCTATTGGCTGTGCTATTGGCAATGCTGAGGGTCTGATGAACTTGGAGTAGGATACCAGGAGACATTAGCTCAGGCTGGGAGGATCAGTAATGGTTAAAGGAAGGAAAAGTCAAGCCAAGGATGTATGTAAACCAGGCTATCAGAGTAAGGAAGGTCACTCCCACTGTTGGGAGGGAGAGTTAGTTTCTACTGGTCAGAGGCTCTGGTAAGAACCTATAGCCCAAAAACAGCCTGGGACTGTCAGTTCAGCTGAGCTGGTCCTGCACAAAGGTGATGGGGAAATTCTGGATAGTTCCCAGACATACAAGGGAAACTAAGACAAAGAAGTGTCGGTGAGGCAAGGTCAGGAGCTGCCATCTGCTCAGAGAGTTTTCTAAGAGTGTCCTTGTCAGTTTACATGAGCAAGCATGTTCCTTTTATGTTTTGTCTCTTCCCAGCTACCTAGACAGCTTAGATCGAATCGGAGCCGGGGACTACCAGCCCACAGAGCAAGACATCCTCCGAACCAGGGTCAAAACCACCGGCATTGTAGAAACCCACTTCACATTCAAAAACCTCCATTTCAGGTAAGGTCAATGGAAAATATCCAGGGTATCTGGAAAGCGTCTCAAGGCAAGTAGATGGGCGATCCAGATAAACAAGGGCTAACTTCATGACCAAAGGGTCAGTTCAAGCTAGTGTTAAGAGATGTTCCAACTTTACCCTCCTCCTCCTCCTCCTCCATCTCCGCTGCTGCTGTAAGGAAGCACAGGCTCAAGACTGACATTCAAGTCACTTAGTCAGCATGGACCAAACACTGATTGTTTTCTCAGATATATGCTGGGTACTAGGGGGTGGGGGTGGAGGTATAGAAAAGGAGCAGACATGGAGTCTGTGCTCAAGGAGCCTGGGTGTGGAGGTAGGAATTAACACATGGAACAATCAGAGACTATGGGGTCTTGTATGTTAAGGAGTACAAGACATAAAATGAGCATTGATTGAAGGAAGAAAGGAAGGGTAAAAGGTGTTTATCCTAGAGAAGGGAAGATTCAGGAGAGTTATGATATCCGCGGTCGGTATTTTGGAAAGCTATCCTTTGGAAGAGGTATTAAGATTGTTCTGCTTGACCTCATGAGGCAGAAAAGCAACAGCTGAAGAGAGGCAGATTTAGATTTGATGTAAGGAGAAACTTCCTGACAATTAGAGATAGAATGAAGTGGAATAGGCTGTCTGAGGAGGCCGTGGGTTCCCCCTCCCTGAAAGTTGGTCTTTAGGCAGAAGCAAGATGGCAGCTTGTATTTCACCCAGAGTAAATAGCCACGGTGGCTCTTCCAACTTTAAGATTCAGTGTTAGTCCAAGAGCCCGCAAGTATCTTCAGATAAGAGACAAACTGGTTTGGGCTGGAGTGATCATAGGAAGCTTCAGTGTGGTGGGCCATGAGCCAGACCTTGAAGGATGGGTAAGATTTGTATGGGTAGAGAGAAGGAGCAAAAGTGGGCAACACACCAGATGTGGTATCAAATACTGCTGTGGGAACTTTAACTTCCAGGGGAAGAAGACCAGGTCCCTGTGACCAGAGCAGGTGGTTATTTCAGTGGATTGAGCAGAATGGGGGTGGAGGAGAGACAGAGGAAAAATACACATTGTCTGCTCCCTGAGAAAGGGGTGCCTCCACCTGTGCTCGTACAGGCCCAGATATTTTGAGAGGGTCCTAGAGGATCTGGTGTGACCACATCTGGGTAGGAGCAGTCAGGGGAAAGGACCATACATGTTCCACTACCTTCTGGAAAACATCCCCTTGAAAAATCCAGAGCCTAGGAGAGGGGTAGATATAAAGTGCAGGGCTCTCAAGTGTCCTGAATGTTGGTGCCAGCTGACAAAAAGGAGGAAGGGGTTTCTTTGGAAGGTCCTTGCAGAGGGTGTGGGGGTTGCATGTTGGATTTCTCTCAGGATTGAAGGAAGAAACAAAACAGACGTTGCCCCATTTTCCACGAAGCCCTATTCTCCCAGCCTGGATTCTTGAGATCCTGCCAGTTCTGTTCTTTCACTGATTTTAGATGTCCATATTTCTGTACCTTGGGTTGGGAAGGTGGGGCAGGAGGTTGGAAAGTCCATTTGCAGCACTGTGGCTTCTCCAGAGGGGTCCCAGGAGAAGTTGCTGATGTAAGAGGAACAGGGCTCCTTTGATGACCCATGAAAAGCTGTGGTAATTGTCCCAATTCACAAGAACTATTGATGAGGACACATGTGGTGGGCCTGAGGGCCTAACAACTTTGCCCTACAGCCCAGTAATCTGCTTTATGTTCTGAAGGCCTAAAGCCATGAACCAAGGGGATCTTGGCCATACTCCTCAATTAAAGCACCCACTCTCTAAGGAGCCTGATTGCCCTGCCATTGCTGTTAAGACAGGCCCTGTTACCTAGGTCAAATGCGCCCTGCCCACTCTTTGGGCTATGTTTATGGAGAATGTGGTAGAGTCCATAGCTGTCTCTGAGGCCTGGAGACACTTCCTAGTTACCAAAAGAGGCTGGGCCTAACCTGTGACCATGAGCTGAATGAATCCTGATAGTTCCTGGATTCATGAGGGGTGGCCCATGGTGAGATCATTCGGCTAGAGTTACGTGATTTCTGAGCCACTGACCTTCCAGGGCCATTCCCAAAGCTACTATTAGTTAGGGGGTCTGGGAGAGCCTAGAAAGTTGATTTGACATCAGGCTGATTGGTTTGTTCACTCCCAATTTAATTAGATTGCAGATCCCAAGAGTTAAGGGCATGGCTTTCTCTGCATTTGGGGAAATGCTGATCCTGTCTCCCAGAGCAGCCCAGGTTAGCCTCTCTGCTACAGTCAGTATGGATGCTCTGGGGCTATTGAGTCATCTGTAAGCTGCTCCCATCATCATTCCCCAACCTCTCCATTTGTTAACCAGTTTTGAAGAAAAATGTGGTTCCCCTTCCCACCCTCCCCCTGCATTGGGGGTCTACTGCTCCTGCTGTCCCTACAGTACTGAAAAGAAGACCAAGGCGTCAGAAGGCTGAGGTCCTAGACCAATTCTGCCCCTAACTCATGGTGTGACCCTGAGCTTGTGACTCCCCACCCTGGGTCTTAGTTTCTTCATCTATAAAATGAGGGTAATATTGACCCTAACTGCCTCATAGGACTATTTTAAGGGTTGAATGAAGACAAAATAGCTTCAAAAAAGTTAACACCACCATATAAACATAAGGTTTGTCATTCTTATCTTGAAAGGGGGGGCTCCTCTTATCAGGATCTTGAGTGTGATCCAAAGTACTGTACTGTTCTGTACTCCTAAGCGCTTTGAGAATAGCCCTGGAAGGACAGCAGCTCAAAAATCAAGTGAGAGGACACTCACTTCAGAGAAGAAGAGTTTTGACGACAGAAGGTTCTTATGGTTTACCTCCTAGATATATTCCTGCTTTCAGGAGCCATGCCATCGGGGGTGAGGGGAGCCCTCTGAGGTGCAGAGCCCTGCACTGGCCTTCTGGGACACTGGTTGTAAAAAGAAATTCTCAGTCTCCTGTCCCCTTCTCCCATATGCATACATCATTATGGGGGCAGGCATGGGGTGAAAGTTGGTGATGCAGAGAGAGAAAATAACCAAATGCTCCAGCTCCCTGCCTCGGGCATGGAATCATCCCCTCTCCCCGTCTCTCTCTGTCTCTTAGGCTGTTTGATGTTGGGGGGCAGAGATCTGAACGCAAGAAGTGGATTCACTGCTTCGAGGATGTCACAGCAATCATCTTCTGTGTCGCGCTGAGCGGTTATGACCAGGTGCTCCATGAAGACGAAACCACGGTGAGTGCACCTACCCAGGAGGATATTGGCCCTGGGCCTCCTTGGCACTTGGTGGGAGGTTGGATCCTGGCTGGGGGGCAAGTTCTCTGTGGTTCATTTCATAATTTGAACCTGGGACAGGGGAGAAGGAAGAGTCAGTTTCAGTTAGTGTTGAACCCAAAGTGGGTTCGCCTTTGGTTAAAGAACACTGTGGATTTCTGGTTCCTATTTGACAAAGGCCAGTGGTTGTGAATCATCACTTAACAGCCAATGCAGAAAAAGGAGGAAAAAATTACTACACTCAGGAAGATCTGAGATTGCCATTAAAAACTCCTGTGGATTTCTTAAAAGAAGTTAGGCCTAAGGGACAAGCACTTTGCCATTGAATCATGTAGTTGATCAGAAAGAAATTAGTCAAGGCCTAAAAGAAATCAGTCTATAGGCAAATAAGGAAAATAAAATGGAAACTACAGTTCATAACCATGGTAGTCCCCTCTTAGACTTTGCCAGAAAAGCCACTGGTGACTGTAGCCCTTTTTGGAAAAGCCAGGGTCTTCAAAGAGTACTTGATTCTGGATAGTTCTAGACCAATGTATGTGGTACTTATTGAAACTTGATCTTAACTGGCTTAACTGGCTCATGTTCTAGTCAGAAGAAAATTACTTGGTAATCTCTGGTACCAGCTTTAATCTAGAGCAATTGTTTTTAACGTGGAGTCCACAAACTTTTAAAAAAAAGTTTTTGATAATTTTAATTTAATTGGTTTCTTTTATAATCCTATGTATTTTATTTTATGCATAAAAACATTGTTCTGAGAAGGGGTTCACAGGCTTCACCAAACTGCCAAAGGGTCCATGATGTTAAAAAAGTTAAGAACTCCCATGTTTAGAGCAAGAAATATAGTTTCAAGGATGGCAAAGCAGCCTGCCACCAAAATGCTGTGTTAGTCTTCCAGCACTCTTTAGAGTCCTTTCATATAACCATATCCCACCAGAGCACACAGCCTCCCTCCAGCGGAGGCCTGCCTGCTTCAATCAACGTGGCTGCTGTGGCAAGCCAGTGTAGTGTACTGGATTGGCCTTCGAAGCAGGAAGACCTGAGTTCAAGTCCCACCTCTAAAACCTTCTAGCTGTGTGACTCTGGGCAAGTCATGTAGCTTCTCAGTACCTCAGGCAGCTGGCCAAAATGAAAAGTCATAGAGTGACGATCTGCATTGGCAAATAGGAAGTTCCTTACACAAGTGAAAATCACAGGTGCAGTTGAAAAACAGCATTCCTACCCTCACCCCTCAAAATGGCAACTGTACTTAGAGCAGCCAACAAATGGCTGAGTGTTCTAAGAGCATTGTCAGAGATAAAGTGGGAGCTGTGGTGACGTGATTTGTACTTTTATGGGAGGGCGATGGTTGCTTTGTTCGTTTGTCTTCAAAATGAGAAGTGAATGGGCCACTTCTTTTATTGAATCGCTACGTGCTCCCCACCAGTGCTGATGAGGGTCTGATGATGGTGTGGTAGGGAGATAGGGTAGTAGGAGAGAAAGAGCCCTGGACCAAGAGTCAAGAGATCTGAGGTATAATGTTGGTTCTTTCACCTACTCTCTGTGTGACCTTGAACAATTAACAACCTCTCTGTGCCTCATTTTCTTCATTTGTCAAATCAGGATGATATTGGCCCTGTCTAACTCCTTGTTGTAAGGATCAAATAAATAGCAGTGGTCATGAACACTCTTTAAAAATGTAAAAGTACGTTGAGGATATAAAACAGGATTAGTATTATTGTGTGTGTGTATACGTGTGTGTTTGGAGAGGAGACGCTGCTTGGGTAAATTGAAATGGACCAATTTTGGTTGCTGGGTGATCCATTATGCCCAATGCACATATCTAGGGTCAACTTCATTCCTCAGACCTAAACTATCTCTGAAGCTGGGCTTTCAGCACCCATCCTGACCAAGAAAAGGGGCTTTATTCAGATTCTGCTATGATAACCACAGAGCTGGGCACATGGTGGGAGCTTGGGGGTGGGAAGAATCCTAGCTGTTGAAACTCTTTTTGAAATTCATTTGTCCTATGGTTCTATGTTTTCTCCCAATAAGTTTCATAGAAAAGATGCTTGAGCCCACAATAATGTCCTCTGACAGCAGGGGGAGGAAGGAGGGACATCAGAGAATTGGCCTCTGCTTTGTCCAGGTGCATGTGGATTGCTTTTCAGGAAAGTATTGCCTGGACTTCCTGAAAGCCAATCAGTGCTTGCATTGGTGTTTGGTTGTCTTGAATAGTAGAAGGGGACTATGCATCCCTGAGGAATAGATGGGCCAGTCCTTTCATTGAACTGATGCTCACTCCTCATCAACATTAACAAGGGGCCAGCTCTTAAGGGATCATCTCTGGTGAGGTGAGGAGACTATCAGGGTGCAATGGGAAGACTGCTGGACCAGAATTCCATTGATCTATCCTGTCTCTGTCACCAGTTCACTGTGTGAGCTTGACAAGTCATTTAATCTCATATCCCCACATAGTATTTGGTTCCTCACCACCCTTACTGGAATTTGGAACTGTTTCCAGGGTCTGCCTTTGGCATCGTACAACCCTTGTGGTCACCTTTGTGCTTTATACTTTTAGCAGCAGCTGAAGCTGCCTGACTTGCAAGGTCTACACACCATTCTTCTGATGTCCAGTCCCAGAATCCACATATGTCAAAGTGAGGGATAGGCATGGAGACCTTGGACAGTGTAAAGTGGATTGCAGACAGGTGTGCACTATAAGGAGAATGGACAAAGATTGTTTTTATTCCAATGGCATTGTGTTTTTGGAAGCTGAGTGGGCTAAAATGGGCTGAGATGAGCAACTGAGACTTGGAGTGACATAGACAGGGCTAATGGGCCAGGCTGGACTGGGCAAAGATGGGATGGCCTAGGGTCAGGTATAAAGGGCAAGAGGATGGCAACTGGACTGCATTGTAGAATGCTTTTAATTCACTCTGCTGCAATGTCTAACCTACCAAAAAAAGCCTCATGATTGACCAAAGTGAGTTAATAGTCATATTAATATTGGAAAAGGGCTCTTAGTTGTGGAAGTTGCCTGTAGCACAGACATATTTCTAGAACTAAATATGAGGTGTGGGCTGGAAAAAAGGTTCAGAAATCCAAACGAACCTTTAGATATGGCACTGTAGTGGTGACAAGACATCTGGGCAGCACCATGCCATCTGGATTATGCTACAGGTGACCTGGTGCCTTTGGACTAATCCTAGAGGATCCAAGTTCTAAGAGTATCCATCTAGGGTTATCCTCAATGAGGTGTGGAATCCAGAATTTCATTCCAATTCCTAGCATGCTTTGGTAATTGTGGGGCTTCTCTTGGCAATTTTATCTCTTCTCTGCCACTTATAAGCTGATGACAAGGTTCCTGGGCAAACATATTTCTCTCCTAGTTCTGTCTTTTCCTTCCTGTCCTCCCCCTCTCTCTTGCCTTTCTAATATTCTTTCTGCCTCTTCACTCCTAACCAGAGCCCAGGGAGAGACTGAAGGGAGGAGTAGCAGGGATGACTGATTGGTTGATGAAGAGGAACAATCCCAGTTCCTTTATTACCCTCCCCTTTAGACTCTAGGGGGAACCAAAAGGAAAGTCTCTTCCCACATTCCTCCCTTCCCAACAGCCAGCCTCTCCCCACCTTGAAAAATGTCACTTGAAAAACAAAATTGAGCACTCCAGGTGTCAAAAATAAAATGCTATATCCAGAAAAGGGATTTAAGAACTTCGATAGTGTATTAATTAACCTTCTTCCCCCAATGGGCAAATGGAGCCAAGAACCAGCAGCACTAGAAATGTCCAGATTTTTCAAGATGGGCTGGTTTGTTTGGTGCCGTCTCATCAGAGACTAAAAGCCTTGAATTTTGGCTGGCCCAACCTCAGAGGTTTGGGGCCAGGCTAGCTCTTGCACATGCTTCCCTCCTTGCCAGGTTGTGTTCTGACTCATGTCTCCAAGGGTGCTGGAGTCACCTCATTATGAGAAGTCCTTGAATCCTCTCCAGGTCTCATCCTGTACCCTCAGGACCTTCTGTGATGCTAATGCTTTAGGGGACAGCTAGACTCTCAATATACCCCAACCCCAGAGGCTCCCTGCAGGGCTGTTCACCAAATTTAAAGATGAGATTAGAATAGAAGGAAGGGACAGCTAGGTGGCGCAATGGATAGAGCATTGGCCCTGGATTCAGGAGGACCTGAGTTCAAATCCAGCCTCAGATAAATAATACTTACTAGCTGTGTGACCCTGGGCAAGTCACTTAACCCCATTGCCTAGCCAAAAAGAGAGAGAGAGAGAGAAAAAAGGGGATGAGGAAAGGTAGAGTGAGGAAAAAGTTTCAGAGAACTCCTCCCAGCCTCCCCAACCCCCACCATTATGGGCAGCTAGGTAGCACAGCATATAGAGTGCTGGATTTGGAGCCAGGAGGACCTGAGTTCAGATCCCACCTCAGACAGTAGCTGTGTGATCCTGAGCAAATAAATCATTTAACCTCTATCTGCCCATGTGAAAAATGGGGATAATAATAGCACCTACCTTGCAGGATTGTTAGGAGGATCAAATGAGATAATACGTGTAAAGTGTTTTGCAAATCTTCAAATGCTATATAAATAAATGTTAGCTCTTTTAATAATTAGTTGTTATCTATAGTCAGAGAATGGAAGCATTAGCTAGATGCTATGGCTGGGGTGGCAGTAGGGAAGATGAGAAAGAGATAGATATAAAATTGGACATGTGCACATTTTATATATATATACATATATATGCACACACACACACACACACACACACACATATATATATATATACACATACAAATATAGATATATGAAATAAGGTCTGTGCCGTGTGGAGCTTACAGTGTGATAGGGAAGGAAGGATAGACATACATGACCAGCCCCACTAGCTACAGAAAAGCACGTCCACAGTCTGTGGGCTCCAGCCTCAGGCCTCCAGCACAAATTTGACCTTTGACGATTCACTGGGAAGAGAGGGTTGTAAATCCCTCTTTGCTACAAAAAGGAAGAAGAATAAAAGCCTGAGATGTATTCCACCCATTGAAAGTACCCAAGGGCCTCCCACCCCAGCCTGAGGAGCTGCTTCTGCCTAAGATGGGGGCCAGGGACCTGTAAAACAAGATGATTTTTCTGCGTTCACATAATACCCACTATCAAAACACAAACTTCCAGTGGTGTGGGCCCTGGCCCATAGCTGGTACCATCCAGGGACAGAATCCAAACTCCAGTGGGGCACGGCCCCCCACCCTGCCTGCCATCACCCTGGGACTCGGGGGTACCTCTCATCCTTTCCTGGAGAGCACAGCTCTGGCATCAGCCCCTCGATCCAAATGTCTCCAGGTTTCTGCACACCACAGCCTTTCCTCCACTACCTGCTCTTATCTTCCCCAACAAAGACCAAAAGCTGAGCATATTTTGAAAGAGCCACCAAATCTGTCAGGTATGAAGCCCTTCCCCTAAATCAAGCCAACCCCATTAAGAGTTGAAAGCAGCAGAGGTTTGGGATGATGCGGGGTGACTTTGCTGTGAATTCCCTTCTTTCCCCAAGAATCAATCACTTTGCTTTCATTTGTCCTTTTCATCATCCTCTTTCAGTCTCCATCTCCATATTCTATAACCCGAAAGCTACTCTGGCTTCTGTGTATTTAAACCTCAGGACTCATTGGCCAGCAAGTTAATACTCTCCCCCAAACCACAAGCTGATATGGACAGGTTAGCCTACTGACTCCCCGTCCAACCCCACTGATTTTCATGTGTTTTTTTTTCTGTCATTGTTTCTGCCTTTTGTTCCCCTGACTTCCTATTTTTTTTTTTAGTTTGGTTTTGTTCTTTTGGGTTTTTTTTCTCCCCCAACTTTTTCTTGGATCATCATCCAGAGAAACTCATCCTCCCAAGATCCACTGATCATTTCCCCTTTAGTCTTAGTCCAGCCAGGCAAAAAATGAATCACCCACTGGCAGAAGTCACAGCAAGATCATTACCGAGATGTCAGTACCCCCTTGGTGTCTGCTTCCAACTCTGGATTAATTCGAGGATCTCACCGGTCCTCGGTTAATGATAATCCAACTGAATGCGTGCAACCTCCAAACCCTGCTGGCAAAACTGAATGAAAACGTGATAAAAGAAATCTGCATGAGCCATGTTTCCATGTAGACATGTTCAATGGGCAACAGTAGTCCCCTTCCCCTTTACATGCATGATGCATGACCACATATATTTACATATATATGAGCTGGAATCCTTTAGATTATCCAGCCTCCCCTCCCTATCACACCCCTGAAACAGCCCTGCCCCAGCCCTGCTGTCCTTGCCTGTGTGTTGAATGGAGTAGGGACCGCATCCATGTACGTCCGTGTGGACCATTCTGTACCAGTCCTGTCCAGGCTGCACATTGCGTAGCCTCGATCTACTCTCCCTTGGCTTTTCTCATTGTCGGTGGTGATTCAGCTGGCTTGGATCCCTCTGCATGTCGGGTCGCCCTGGGGGGTGGTGCCCTTCCCCTCATGCCCCTCTCTACTCTGTTACAGAATCGCATGCATGAGTCCCTCAAGCTATTCGACAGCATCTGCAACAACAAGTGGTTCACGGACACCTCCATCATCCTCTTCCTGAACAAGAAGGACATCTTTGAAGAGAAAATCAAGACATCGCCACTGACCATCTGCTTTCCTGAATACACAGGTAAGGCAGGGGCTTCCTCAGGGAGCAACGTCAAGTTTATTGTATTGGGGTCAGCTCTCAATTATTTGGACTCATGCAGTTGAACCGCAGATAACCCAAAACAGCAGATAATCCAAAAATCTTGCCTGGATAATATACTATGCTGAGGGTTTGAGTGCAGACTTTTTCCCTAATACCATTTGACCTAGACAAATATTAAAATGGGTAGAGGTTGTCAGCAGCAGGGAAAGCCAGCCACTATTTGTAATCCACTGAATATAATAGCAATGGATCAAGAGATGGCCTTAGGGCCAGGAAGCACGAGGTTCAGGTCCTGCCCCTTTCACACACTGGCTGTGAAATCTTGGGCTAGTCACTTAACATCTATGTAAATATAAATATAAATATATATTTATATATATAAATATATATTTATATATATAAATATAAATTGACCTTCATTGGTAGAAGGAGTTTCCTTATCTGGAAATAACCTGGGGCACCTGGGTGGCACAGTGGATAGAGCTCTGGGACTGGAGTCAAGAAAACCTGAGTTCAAATCTAGCTATAGATACTTATTATCTCTGAGATTCTGGGCAAATCACTTAATCTCTATTTGCCCAATTTCCCCTTCTGAAAAATGGGGATAAAGATGGCACCTACCTTCTAGGGTGGTTGTGAGGATCAAATGACATAATATTTTTGTAAAGCACTTAGCACAGTGCCTGGAACCTATTGGGTACCATATAAATATTTGCTGTTATTATTATCATAGGATAATAGATTTAGAGCCAGAAGGGACCATGAAGTCTCCTTATTCTACTGATGAGGAAACACGTCCAGTGTGATAAAGTGATTCATTCATAGTCAGATGGGTAGTAAGTGACAAAATCAAGATCTGAACTCAGGTCTTTTGACTCCAGAGGCAATGCTTTTCCCACTCTACCAACTCTATCTCAACAGAAAAAAATCACAGGTCCAGTCCCTATTCGAATCCCTTCAGAGAATGGTAAAGTGGAAGAGTTTCTGAATTTGGAAACAGGACCTGTATTTAAGTCCCAACTAAGCCACCTCCTAGCCATGTGACTTTGGGCAAATTGCTTCCCCTGTGGAGGCCTCTGTGTCCTTCCTCTGTACAATGAGAAGGTTGGACTAGATGGACCACCAAGACCCCTTCCAGCTTCAAATGCTCTGGTCCTACAATTTGCATGGGAGTTTTTAGTCACTGACAGTGAGCAATCTTTAAAAACACCAAGGGATCTCAGGCCCCGGGGAAATGAGCACCAGCATCTCAGAGAGCACCAGGTACCCCTGAGGTGGCTCGATGGAGAGAGGGAGAGAGGGGACAACGTAGGGTCCCCTAAGGCAGATGTGCCCAGTGTCTCCACCCTGGGGGCCCCTGCCCTAGCAGAAGTTAATGATGCCTTTGGTGGTCAGAGAGAAAGAAGCCTGTTCCCAAACAGTGACGTCTCATGAGCATATGGTGTTGTGTGGAAAGATGACAAGATGCACATCAAAGCCCCTTCATGCTATTCCAATCTCTCTGTGCACATATGGAGGGGCAACAAAAGGAGAGAGGTGGTTAAAGCTGAGTGAGGTTAGTTAAAATGGCTTCCTGAAGGTGAGTGTTAAGCAGAATTTAAGAGGATATAGAATGATAATTGACAGAATGCTGGATTTGTATTCAGAAGTTCTGGGTTCAAATCCTGCCTCTGCTCATTATGCTCTGTATGACTACGGGCAATGATGTAACCTCTCTGAGCTTTGGTTTCCTGTTCTGCAAAATGAGATTGGATGAACTCCAAGTTCCCTTTCAGCTCCTGCCTATGCAATCTCTGTGCCCTCTGACTATAGCTCAGTGGGGCTCCTGAATCCTTCATTTTGCCTTTCCTGGGCCCTGTCCACCTCCCATCTTCAAGAGGCCTTGAGTTCTCTCTAGAGCCAGAGAAAGCAAATTACATTTACTGAGCAGTGCAGGATCCTGAGGAACCCACACCTCCAGATTTGGAGGAAACCAAGGAAAGAGGGAAGGAGCATAGCAGTGAAATCACCCACAAGATGGACTAAATGGACAGGTCTTAGATTGTATCCCTGTATCTTGAGGATAGAAGGCACCCCACTCTACTTATCCTGAGGCAGGAGAGTATCTCAAATAGAGCAACCCATTGCAACTGGGCCCCATTAAGGCATTGTTGGGCTCCATGGGCCATGTTTGCCATAGGCCTTCTAGAGCCCACTGTCAGTTATGACCATTTTTTATCCACCATTGGCCGCTTATTCCGACTAGATTATCCTAACTCCCTGCTTCTCCTCCTCAGTCTTCGTAATGGGAATGCTACAGTCAGGAGACCACTAAGGACCATCAGCCCGTCAAGCTATTAAGAAGAGGCTTGGGTCAAAGGTTAGGCCTATGGAGAACATGAAACTACTTTCCAGAGTTTTTCTCAGGCCCTGGAGTCTAATGAGCCCTGTCACCCTCACTTCCAGTTCACACATGCAAAGGGGTCATAGGATCATAGATCAAGGGCTGGAGGGGACCTCAAAGGTCATTCAAACACAGACTTAGAATTATGGATTTAGAACTAGAAAGGACTTTAAAGGTCCAACCCCTCATTTTTTAGATGAGATCACTGCAACCCAAAACATTAAATGACTTGGCCAGAGTCACATGGGTAATAAGCATAATCATCAGGATTTGAACTCAAGTCCTCAGAGCCAGTACTCTTCCTCCTGTGCTAGGCTACCTCAGATGGAAGTGCCAGGCCCATGGACTACAGTGACGTGGGCCCATTATGCCACCTTGCAAGGAAGACAGTATTTTGCATGGCTAGTTCTAATGTCACCCAGAGGTGATTTGGTTACCAAGTGAACATTTATGTCTTTAAAAACATACCATTTATTTAAGAGATACAGAAAGGAAGTGTTGCCTGATGGATAGAGAGCCAGCCTTGGAGTCAGCAAGACATGGGTTCAATGCCTGCCTCTGACACATCCTGGCTGTGTGACCCTGGGCAAACCACCTAACCCCTTAGTGCTCTAAGCAATGCTTTAAGACTGTGAGGTAGAGAAAAGACATAACCTTCATTGATAGAGTTTCCTCACTTGGAAATTCCCTGTACCAACGAAATCACCGGTCTAATCCCTTTCCTTATTAAGAGGTACTATTTTTGAAGGCTATTGAACAATGGTATTCTGAACTACAATCTGGTTTTCTAGAGTCTTGGGCTTGATAAAGGAGAAGGGAGGTGTGTCTCCACGTGGTATCTCAAACCCTATTCATTGTGCCAAATGGCAGGGTCCTGCCTCCAGACAGACTTCTTTTCCCACCCCTGGACAGGGCAGATTGTGAGATCCTCAGTACTCAGGCAGCAAGAGCCTCTCTAACTTCTTGTGTCCCTGAATGCTCTGCCCCTTCAGCATTCTCCCTGAAGCAGCATCTACTTAGTTATACCACAGGAATTGGGGCTCTTTCTGAGATATATGGGGTAGGCCCTTCAGCTCAACTACTGTTTCATGGCCTCTATGACCATCAACCCTAATCGCAGCCTATCAGCATATGTGTTAGATATGATGCCTAATGGATCACTGCATATAAAGTGCCCAGACAAAAGGGCCCCTTTTCCAAGGCCAGAGCTGGAGGACTTCGCTCTCCTTGATCAGGCATGAGGGCATGCAGGCAAGAGCATGTCTGATCAATTTTGAGCCAAGTTTAGGGGACAGATGTGGAGGTTGACTTGAGTTCAAATCCTGATAATTAGGCTTATTACCCGTGTGACTCTGGTCAAGTCACTTAATGTTTTGGGCTACGGTGAATTGGCCAGTGCCCAGGAACTCAAAGAAGTAAGCAAGTCCCTCTCCCTCAGGTCAATATTTGCTGCCACCACTACCTGGTGACGTCAGTGGGTTGTTTGACTGCAAAGAAAACAATTTACATTTTCCTTAGAGGCAGCAGGAATAGATATAAAGGTGAATTTAAAACATCCCTGGAAGATGAAGACCAGATTGCAGGGCTGAGCCACAAAGCTCCTACGCCCCAAGGTTATCACCCTTCTTTATACTTCTAAACCTGACCTCCAAGGAAATCCAGCTGTGGCCCCAGCTTCTGGGCTGAATATGCAAACCTTCTCTTCTAGAATTCCACTGAGACAAGGTTGAGGCTAAAAAGCTGATTTATTAAGAAATTACAGAAAGAAGGAAAATAAAACAAAATAAGTCATGAAAGATCAGAGCTACTGTAATATAAAGAGATAGCAAGAATCTTCTGTTTAACCTTGTCTAACCCTGTCTGCAGTCTTATTCTCCACCTTGGTTTCTGCAAACAGCTCCTAGCAAAAAAAAAAAAAAAAAAAAAAAAAAAAGGTGGGCGAGGTGGGGGTGGAGAGTACTGTGCCTGCTTCCAAAAGAAAATCAGTTCTTGGAAAGAAAAGACATCTTGCAGGTTTCAGCTCTGCACCCCTGGGAGGCAAAGAAAAGCTTTCCCTCGGCCACCTCAAGCAGCTGGAATCTAGAAGATTTCAGCTCATAATCCTGCTGCAGACACTTAGCAGCTGTGTAACCTTAGGCAAATCACTTAACCTCTCTCAGCCTCTGTTTTCTCATCTGTAAAATGGGAATAATGATAACAGGGTTATTGTAAGGGCCAAATTAAATAGCATATCTTTATCATGATGATGATGATGATGATGATGATGATGACCTCCAAAACTCCTTCCCCAAAAAGGGTTTCTTCATTCCTAGGGATAGCAGTGTTAGCTTTCAATGAATGAATGATCATTTATTAAGCACTTAACAGTAAGTGCATAAGCACAACGCCTAGCCAATAGTAGGCACTGAATAGTGCTTATTGAATCTCTGGAAGTGGTATGACCAAGGGAGAATCTACTTATTTCTGATACCTATACCTTTCCTAGGAGCATCTAGGTGGGGGCCAGGCCTAGAGTCAGGAAGACTTCTCTTCCCGAGTTCAAATCCGGCCTCAGATACTTACTAGCTATGTGACCCTGGGCAAATCACCTAACCCTGTATGCCTCAGTTTCCTCATCTGTAAAATGAACTGGAGAAGGAAATGGCAAACCACTCTGGTATCTTTGCCAAGAAAACCCCAAATGGAGTCACAAAGAGTCTAAAACAACATAACAAGAATACCTTACCTGAGGTCACATTAGCTTTTTTTGGCTGCCTATTGATTCACATTGAGCTCACGATCTGCTAAAATTCTGAAATATTTTCCAAACTAATTGCTGTCTAAAAATGTCTCCTCCATCTTTTACTTATGAGGTTGATTTTTTTTGAACACTAGGGAAAGATTTGGGATTGGGAGGTGGGGCAAAGGGGAGGGAGTCTCTTCAATTTCCTTTTCAGTGATCAGAGAAGCAATATGGTGAGGACAGAGAGCTGGCCTCAAAATCAGGACAGAAGGCCTGGGCTCAGGTCCCCATCTGACACATATTGGTGTCCTCTAACCTCTAGGTGCCCCAGCTGACTTTCTAACACTCTAAGTTGCAGAGTAGGTGCTGAGCTGCACCTACATTGGTAGAGGAAGTTTCCTCACCTTCAAGTTCCCTTTACCAGTGAAATCATGGCCCTAGTCCCTATCCGTAGGGCAAAGTCTGACACATTTATGTTCATCAGATTTCATCTTATCAGATTCAGTACAATTCAGGCCAATTTGAATCCCAACTCAATTATCCAGCTTATTAGCTATCTCTCCCAGCTTTGTATCATCTGCACATTTAGTCTATGCCTTGATCCCAATGCTAAATACCAAGAGGTCAAGCGCAGATCCTTGGGGCACTCCATTGAAGACCTCCTGCTTCAGGAAATCAAACCACTAACAACTTCTCTGAGGCTCACCATTCAGCCAGTTCCAAATTCATCTACTTTATTCACCATCTTACCCACATCTTTTCCATCCCTTTAATACTCTCCTTTAGAATCCTGCTAGGGATTGAAGGCAAGATCACTGCCCTGTAGCTTGCAGACTCAGATCTCCTCCCTTTTTTTGAAAATTAGAATATTTGTCATTTTCCAGTCCAGCAAGAGCTCTTCAAGGTTCCATGATCTTTCACAGATATCATGAACCCCGGTTCAGCAATCACATCTGCAAGTTCTTTCAGTCCCCAACAGTGGATTTCATCTGGAGCAGGTTATTTGAATTTACCAAAGGCAGCTAGGCACTCTCTTCCTCTTGGGTTCACTTCCCAATTAGCTGTTTTTGTTCTGTCCTTTTTCATCTAAAGGTCATTTTCCTCTATAGAAAAAAAATAAAAACAAAGTGAGAATTCAGCAACTCTGCCTTTCTCTTGTAAGTTATCATCATCCCATACACTGGTCCTATGCCTTCTTTGCTCTTTCTCTTTTCCTCAATGTAGTTTAAAAAAAAAAAACAATTCTAAACAAAACCTATTTGTTGTCCCTAGCTTTCCTTCTCAGCCTCAACCCATTCTGAGCTTTGGCACTCCCGAGACTATTATTCATCTTCTTTTCCACACCCTTGCTTCCATCTTCTTAAAAATTTATATCTTCTTAAAAATCTCAGTTGGTAAGATCCACAGTTGGATAACTTCTAGTTTCTTCCTCATAGAATTGTTTCCCTTTGTGTCATCAGAAATTCCCTCGTGAGATTTTTTTCTATCTTTTCCTGGGCTGACTTCTATAGAATTTCAGCATATAGCTGGTTTTCTCTTACGCTTGAGAGATTTAGGCACATTTATGGTGCTTGATCTGGGTTCCAGAACTGATAGTTATACCTCCGCTTATTACCATTTACCTCTCTTGGTACCCAAAACTGCTTTTTCTCTGTCTAAAACTACTTGCTTCCCCCTGCCCAAACAAAGGGGCTTCCCCCTTTCTTATTTAGCCTCTTGCACTCAGAACCCTGCATCATCTCCCAGAGAAGCAAAAGGCCTAGAAAATCTGCATGATTGATAATCTTCCTGCCAATCAATTTAAATGTGCCAAGGGCCAGATTGAAAAGTGGTGGAACAGGTGACCAACAGTATCAATAGCATTTAATGAACATTTATTAAGTGACTACTGTGTTCATGTCACTGTGTTCACTGCAGGGTGAGATAAAAAAAAAGCATGGGTGTGATAAGTCACTATCCTCACAGAGCTTACAGAAGTAGAAGACACCAACACAAATAACCATAATATACAATCTTGTCACCAATGCATTAGAGAGTTACAAAACAAAGTATTCTGTAATGGTCAGATGCAATAGTCCTTGCTGACTTGAGCAATCAAGGAAGACTTCTCGGATGAAGTTGAATTTGAGTTGGGCTCTTTAAAGAAGGTCTGGAGAAAAGAAAAAGGGAGGACATTCAAGATAACAGCTGATATAGCTAATATATAGCTATATAATTTATGTGGCCCTTACTATATGCCAGGCATTATGCTAAATGCTCTACAAATGTCATTTATTCTCACAACAACCCTGGGAAGTAGATGCTATTATAGTATCCCCATTTTACAGATAAGGAAACTGAGGCAGATAGAAATTAAGTGACTTGCCCAGAGTCACACAGCTAGAAAGTATCTGAGGCTTGATTTGGACACAGGTTTTCCTGTCTCCAAAAAATAGCATGAAAGAAAGAGTTAAGTATTGTTCCTAAGACAAAAATCTATCTACTTTCTCAGGGGTGCAGATTGCATAGAAATGGAATAATGTAAAATGAGTCTAGAAAGCAGGGAGATACTAGATGTTGGAAGGCCTTGAATGACAGACAGAGAAGTTTATATTTTAGTCAGTAGTCTACTTCAAGATGGAATGGGCTGCCTCAGAAGGTGGTAGATTCTGCCTCCCTGGAATTTTCCAGGCAAAGACTGAAGGACCATTCACCTATCACCAGCGTTGAAAAGGGAATTCTTTTTTTTCTGGTATAGGTTAGACTAGGTAGCGCTGAGTTCCCTTCTGAATTCTAAAATTCTGTGATTCTGTGAAGGTTTCAGGGCAGAGAAGGGAATGACATGACCAGATTTACACACAAAGATTAGCCCAACAACATGTGAAGGATGGATTGGAGGGAGGAGAAAGGGGAGAAATGGGAAAGATGTGTTGGGGGACTATTACAATAGTGGGTCATCCCAAAGGCCTATACCAGGCTGGTAGCAATGGGAATAGGGAGACGAGAGCAGACGTAAGAGACATTGCAGAAGTGGGATCAACCTCTCTCACCTCTTGGTATCTTTTCAGGGCTCCGTTTAGGTGCCATCTTCTGCCAAATAAAACCTTTCCTGATCCCCCCAGTTATTAATGCTTCTCCTGCCACACCCTACCAGAATTACTCTGTATTTACTTATCCATGCACATGTTGTATCCACCAGTAGAAGGTAAGCTTTCTGAGGACAAGGATGGGTTCATTTTGTCTTTATATCCCAAGCACCTTGCCCATAGTAGGTTTTTAATAAATGCTAGTTGAATTGAGTTGAATTGGAAAATCAGAGAGAATCTCAAGGCTGTAAATATGGAAGCCAAGTTGAATAGTGGTTCCACAGGCAGGAACAGTGAATTTGGGAGGAGGAGCAGATTCAGGGAAAAGGTAATGAACTTGGTTTCATCCAGGTAATTGTGGAATCTTCTTTTCTGTTTACAAACAGAAGAGGGTCTCATTTCTCTGGTGTGAATTAGGCATGGCCTTTTCTGAAGACAGAGGGATCAGTGACATGGCATCTTAAGGAATATTCAAGGGCTAGGATTTATTATCTTCATTACCATCATTGTAAAGGATCTGATTAAACCAGAAAAGATATATACCTGACTCCAGTTCTCCAGGAGATGACTATCTGTATGCACTGGTATTGACACATTTCATGGTAGCAGGACTTGTAGTTGTCTCCAAGTGGGTGACTTTATTCTGTCTCTGTTTCTCTTCTAGGCCCCAACTCCTTCACTGAAGCTGTGACCTACATCCAGTCCCAGTATGAGAATAAGAACAAGTCAACCAACAAGGAGATCTATACACATATCACTTGTGCCACTGACACCAATAACATCCAGTTTGTTTTTGATGCTGTGACAGATGTCATCATTGCCAACAACCTTCGTGGCTGTGGACTCTACTGAGCCCTTAGGCCCCCAACCTATCCCTGAGACCTCCCCAGCCCTGTTCAGCCTCCCTGGTCCCCTTTTCCTTTCCCTCCTTGGAACAAGAGTGTCTATACCATTCACATTACTCTTCCTCACAAAGAAGGAAAAATAGAGGGGGTGGGGTGAGGGAATGGAAGGAGAAAACTTCCTATCCCATCCCTGTTACCCCTCTCAAGGCACATCATGTCCAAATTCTTCTCCAAGCCTTTGTTTTTCAGACGTAGGAATGGCAGCCAGGATTTGTGGTAACTGGTGGCAGGGCGAGGGTGCCCGAACAGTGTGGGACAGGGAGGGATTCAGAAGAGGACAAGCAATGAATCCATTCATCTGCCTCCCAGGCTCACTTTTCTTAGTTTAATCTATTGAAATGTGTATGGTAAAGGTGGTCTCTTTGGGGCTTCAAATTGGAAGGTTACAGGTTTCTTGACTACTGTTCTTGCTTTCTGGGTCTTCTTCAGTTTGCTGCAAGTTTTCCAAACTCCTAAGACAGGGTGTAGGCCTAAGCAAGCATCTCTTTGGTGGGGGTTTCTTCCTAGCTGCACCAGTGGTGGTCCCTGTGTTTGAAACAAGAAAGGGTCAGGACCCATCAGGGATACAGACCAAAAGCAGAAGCAGCCGTTCTGCTCTTTGCTCATGTCTCTCCCCCAGGGGCAGCATTGGTGCCAAAGCTCAGGATGGGCTGACCTTCCTGGAGCCCATCAAACCATTAGGCAAAGCGTACAGGGGTTTGGGCCATGCCTCCCCTCTCTCCCTTCCTCCTCCCCATCCACCAAGTGCAAGTGGTCTAGATTCCTCCCCAGGACCTCAGGCTGTTGCCCATTTGCTCCCCAGGAGATTGTACCATCCCTATACTACTGGTCCCCATGACCAGTAATCAAATGATTTCTGTTCCCATCTGCCTTCACCTCTGGGTAGAATCATCCACATTGGCAGCCCCTAATGAGGAAGGGAAGACAATGGGGGAGAGGGCAAGACAAATCTGTGTGAAACGTTGGGGCTCTGCTGACTCTCTTGTACTCCCTTCTGTCCTTCCATGGTACAAGATCCTGGAAGGCTTCATGGAGTCCCATCTTGAGAGTTCAGTCTATAGCAGCTCTGTATGTGGAGGGGCCGTGGAGGAGAGTTGAGAAGTTGCACAGTTGAGGAAAGAGGAAATCAAGGAAGAGGGCAAGAGAGAGAAAGGAAGGAGTGTCCACTTAGAAAAAGCAAAGGATCCAGAAGGGATCCAGAATAGAAACTCCAAGTCCCCTGGCCATTTTTCTAGTAGTATTACTAAAGCCCAGAGAGAGCTGCTTTTCTCTGGGATTGTTTTTTCCTCTCATCCTATTCCTAGGGAAGTTGCTTATAGGATCTTGGGGCACTAGGAGAAAAGGGGAGAAATGAAATCTTCTTGAAATAGTGGTTCATGAAAGTGTTCTGGGCAGCTGTGAGCAGAGGCTTCCAAGAGATAAGTGCCCTGTACTTCTGTAGGAGCGTATGGACCTCCCTGTGCTCAATCGAGAAGCATGGAGAGAGCATCACACCCCACCTCCATCATCCTAGTGTTGTCATGGGAAACCAATGAATTAACCACCAATCTTTCCAGGCTTCTGTTGAATAGGGGATGGAAAGGGAGGAGGACCGAGGGCAGACGTGGTTCATAATCCCTACAGAATTCTCCCTCCAACTGGAAGGGGAAGAGTAGCTGCCTAAGCTGAGATGTAAGGCATTCCTAAGAAGTACCTAGAAAGGACCCACCAGTACCCAACTCTCCTGAAGAAAAGACTTGGTCAGGATGCCACAGCTTCTTTCACTCAGTCAGGTAGTCAAGAACTAGGACCTAAGGGCTGGGAGACTTGATCTGTCTTGGAACTTTCTCATCTTTCTAATTCTGGAACCTTCTTCTGATCCTGACACACCTCAGAGAGTGGGTTCAGTGGAAGGCTGGGAGCTCAGTTAGTGAGGAGAACATTGGCAGTGAATGTGTCCCTGTAGGTGATAGGACTGGAGGTCAACTCTTGGCCATGGAAGCATCTTCCATGTTCTGTAGGCCACCTTCTGTGTCACTGATACAGTGGAGCCCTACAACAGCTAACAACATTTAACCAGAATATCTGGAGATTGGAGTTTGCCCCTTCTGGGTGGTTACTGCTGGTGGCTATATGTTGTATGCAGTCCAGCTGGGTCACAATACAAACTTGGACCATGAATCCCAATCTTCTGCTGCTGTAGAAATATGCCCATCGGCAGCTGAGTAGTAATCGCCCTTTGGGAGAAACATTTCACTCACATCCTCTCTTCCAGGGACCAAAAGCCTGGATTTTGCCCATTGCATGATTTAAGCATTCCGTTCTGAAGGGGTGCAGCCCCAGAAAAAGCCCCCAGAGAACCAGGAATATTCTTCCCTAGTTCCTCTGTGTTTGCTGAGATGCCCTTTGGCCTCTCCCATGGCCTTAATGGTCTGGAAATAGTAAAAGGAGGAGCTGCCAAGAAGTGGTGACTGTGCGTCTCCGGGTAGCTACCTCAGTGCCAATGGAGGAGTTATTTCTCAATATTTCTCCTCTGCCCTCTCTCTCCTTCAAGCCCTGTTGTGCTTATCTGAACCCCTAGGGGCCATACAGTGAATAGGCACAAAGCACAAAGAAGAAAGTTAGCATTGACCGAATGCCTGAAATTACTTCCCCTTTTCCCCCTCCCCACCCCCATAGGCCCCAATACTTTTGTTACTAGCAATCAGTGTTGTGTTGCTCATTTTGTCCATTGATAACCTGAGTGACATTTCTAAAAACCTATCTAGTGTTAATGGCTCCTACACAGGGCAAGGCTCTACCATAGGGCTTTGGGGTCTTCAAGAGAAGGTGGGAGAAGACAAAATGACAGCCAGTTCACTTAGCATCTCACCTCCATGCCACTGTCTGTCTGTGGTCACCAGGTTCATGAGAGCCCGAGAGAAGCAGTGTGGCCTAGGAGGAAAAGCAGGGAATCCAATACAGAGACCTCGCTTCTGCTCTTGGCCAGTCCAAGGCAAGACACGGCCTTGCTGTGCGGCCTTGGGCAAATCTCTTCCCTCTCTTGGCTTCAGCGTCCTCATAAGTAAAATGAGGCAGTTGGACTAAAAGGAGCCCTAAGTCCCCTTTCAGCCTTGACCTTGTATCAGTTTGGTGTGGTAGATACAGGGCCAGCCCTGGAGTCAGGAAAACCTGGGTTCAAGTCTCACCTCTGACATATACCAGCTGTGTGACCATAGGCAAGCCATTTAATCTATGAGAACCCTCTAAGGTTAAGTTACAGATGAGTTTCCATATCTAGAATACCAATAAAATCACTGTTCTGGACCCAAAATGATGAATTTGCCTGGCTTTCTGGACAGTTCCTCTCCCAACCTTCCTGGGCTGCTATTCTTACTACCTTTGCCATAGACATTTCCAAGCCCCTCACTGGAAACATAGGAAGCAGTGAAATGAGCTCCAGTTCCTGAGTGAGGGGCTCTGGTTTGGACTCCCCATCTCTATGACTTTGTCCCTGTGTGTGACCTTAGGCATGGTACTAACCTTCTCTGGACCTCAGTTCCTCATCTGGAAAATGAGGTTGGATTGGATGGTCTCTGTGGTGTTTTACCCCTCCTTCCTATGACTCATGCTCCCTTTTCAGAATCCTTTAATTTCACTCACTTATAACTTCGAGGACACCCCCACCTCACCTCTACTCACTCCTTTACTTTCTGGCCACGAGTTTCACTGGCCCCTGGGCCCATCCAGCCCAAGCTCTGGTAGAAAAAGGTGTCTAGTGACTGTCAGATAGCCTGGCTTTGTTTCCCAGGACACAAACACCCACTTAATAACTCAGTAATTACCCCCCTCACCACAGACGGTATAATTACATACTCTGGCCTGGGAGGAATAATGACAGTGGTGCTTGGTTGTTTCTGTCATCAAAATCAGTGTAATCACAAGAGCCAGAGAACACCACGTGTCTCAGGGGCCTGGAGCTAGCCCCAGGAGCCAGCATTACCCTGTGCTGTGTGCCCATGGCTCCCTTAACGGACTCTGGCACTGTAATTACCTGATAGTTAGTGACAAGGAGTCCTCCCAAATTCATGGCAGTGACATTTCATGAAGACAGATTACCTACCACCGCCCCCCACTCTGGTTAAGGGCTGAACGACAAGAAGTGAGGCTTGTCCTGTGTAACCCTCATGCTCCCTGAAGGGGTGAATGGTTCCAGGGTGTTCCCTCTCTCCTGGGGATTGGTGATTTTCAAAAGATGAGTCTGGAGAGGTCAGTTCTTGCTTAAACAAAAGAATGACTCTCTAATGGTAGCATTTCAGGCCCCATACAAGCCAGTAGAATAAAGGGAATATTTTTTTGTCAGGGAGACCTTTGAAGTCAACAGTACCCTGGAGCCAGGGATCACAACATTGTTAAATTTTCAGTGGGAGCATTCAAACTTTAGAAATCTGCAAATGCTAGAAATCAGGGCTTGATATATTTTTTTGGTTGATTGTCACTCTAGACTTAAGAAAGCAAAGGAGAAAATGTTGATTATTCAGATTAAACTTAAAATTGCGTCCTGTGAACATTTTTTTTAAATTGGAGAGCTGATTGTTAAACATTTACTAGCATACACTTGGCTTGCAGTGTTCCTCAGGAATTTATTAAACTCCTTTGTAAATGATGAGGTTGGTCTAGATGATCCCTGAGGTCCCTTCCAGCTCTCGGTCAATGATCCTATGACTTATGACACTGTGTAGGTCTCTATTTTCTTGACCTGCTTGGCCCCTAACATGGTATAAGAGAAGGAGCACCTCCAGTGGAAGGTGTTCTGAATCTGGAGTCAGAGGAGCTGAGTCAAACCCCATTTCCGATGTTTGCTTAAGACCTGTGTAACCCTGGGCAAGTTACAACCTCTCTGGGTCTCAGTTTCCTCATCTGTAAAGTGAGAAGGAGGTTAGACTCCAGGGCCAAAAAGATCCCTTCTACTACAGATCCTTTGAGACATCAATACATACTAACTATGGGGCCTTGGGCAAGTCACTTGACTCCCTGGGCCTTTGTTTTCTCAGATGATAAAGGAAGAGATTGAATTAGATGATCTTCAAGGTTTGGCATTGGTTGGTTTTGATCAAGTCCCCTGGCCCAAGAATTTCAGTTCATCTGTTTGGATTTTCTTTAGGAATGTTTGATTGGAGCACTATTGTTTTGGAATGGGAGAGGTGAGAGAATAAGGTGAAATATAGGGTTAGAGTAAAGCCAGTTCACACCAGAAAGCCAATTGTTAAAATTTTAGAGTGAGCATTTATACCTTGGAAATCGGCAAATGCTACACATCAGGACTCAATTTATTGTTTTGTTTGTTGTCTAGACTTAAGAAAGAGTTGGAGAAAATGTTGATAATGCAGATTAAAATTGAAAGTGTGTTGTGAGTACTTTTTTTTTCTTCTGGAAAGCCAGGTGTTAAACATTTACCAGCACTCCTCTAGGAAGAACTTGGAGATTTGCCCATAGTTGCCATAAGAGGAAGGGGACTCCCATGTCTTTTTCAATATCATTAAAGCATCTTTCTAAATTAGAACCTAATGTCTTACCAGTCCACTCTCACCCCTTACCCCTCACTCCTTAACCCATGACCCACGTAGGAAAGTAGGTGAAACTAACCCCTTTTAAAATCAGCTTGTCCTGGGTAATGCCTCCTGGCAAGATTGCTCTAAAAGCCGGAAGTAGCCCGTGGGAGCCAGAGGCAGTTAGTTTTCTGCCCAGAGTGTTGAATGAGTGACACCTGAGCTATTTGGTAAGTTAGGGGATTCCTCAAAGCTGTGAAATAGGGGTCTGGAGATGAGCCCAGCTTCTTGGGGGCACTAGGCCCCCTCTCATCTCAGGGCTTTTGAGCATTAGGTCTTTGGCCATGGGGATGAAGACCAAACTAGCTACAGAAATCAGCCAGCTTGGGGTAGTTGTCTAGACATGCAGATGGGATTGAATAGGTAAGTCATTGTGAACTGGGAGGTAAAAGTTAGAAAGACAGTGAAAGGGAGGTGGGGGCTAAGGAATGCTATTGGCCTGTGGTTTGTGAAGGCTTTTATCAGCACCACCTCTCCCAGTGACCCAGTCTCTACCAAGGTCCTTTCCTTCTCTCTGCACATCCCTTACTGGAGGAGTCTGGTTTCTGGACAAAGGTCAGAATCCTTGGGAGAGAACAAGAGCTAACTATACCTCACCCTGAGGAGGCCCCAAGTACCCTTTCTCTTTCTCCCAAGGGAATGAGCCAATTCAACCTCCTCTTCCTGACCTTCAATATGCTAATCAAGGGGTGAAGCTCCAGACCCCTGAGACCACCCCTGACTCAGCACCTGTAAGACAGTCCAGTGACTGCTTTCAGTTTTAGGAAAATTCTCTTTGATGTTCTTATCCACTCACACCTATAGTTGGTCATGTTTCGCAGTGTAAGATTAACTGGGCTTTCTTGGGCAAGAAGCTAGACGTTCTCATGCTGTCATGGACTCATCTTTCTTCTGTCCTCCCCACTACCACTATCCCATTCCTGGCTATTTAGGCAGCATGCCTGAGAGATGGCTACTGGCTGTCTTAGGATCAGTGGGAACCCCATAACTGTTAAAATTCAGGAAAGGCATCAGGGATGAGCCTTGACCCTGGTACCTCCTTATTCATGCTGGGTAACCTGATAAAGTCTAAAATTATCTATTAACAGAATAGAGAATTCTATAGCAAGGATGACCCCCAAAGTGGTCTCATACAGCCGTTACCCTCCTCAAAGTTCAGTTCCTAAGTTATCCAACATTGGTTTTGGAGATTTCCAAGGTTAGTGATTCCACAGGCTCCAAGTACATTCAAGTAGGGCTGTCTAACCCACATCCTGCCTGCTGTCCATTTCCTCTTCCTCTGTTCTGGTACATTTCTTAGCATGCTCCAGAAATAACCCATCATTTCCATAAGTATTATTATGAAGTCACTCCTGTCTTCTTTCCTTTGAGCTAAATAATTCTAGGCCCCCTCATGCTTTTGAGAAGGCAGAAAGGGAGTTGGAGGTCTAGCCTTCTTGCTCTTTCTTGGCTTTTTTCTGGTTCTTCATGGAGTAAGTATCCTCCAGCCTACTCACTGGTCTCACAGGAGGATCAGGACCAAGTGCAGAGTTTAAGGGTATAGGGAAGTGTTGTAGAACTGGTTTGGACTCTTGCAGAGACAGAGTTGATCTTAGTGTGTAAAACAGATACTTCAGGGAGCATATTCTGTCCAGGCCACCATGTCTCCGTACTGGGGCCCTTGAAGAAGGAGTTGACCATCCAAAATGGAAAGGACAAAGTTGTAGTCTGAGGGAAATCAGACCCTCAAAAGATCAACTAAAAAAGGATGTGGACGAGAAAGAGATGCTTAGCACTGGTAGTTGTCTAGAAACCAAGTTTCCTGTTACTCCCTGGCATGTGGCCTCTCCCTCCCTACCCCTAGATGAAAATTGGGAGTTCACGTAATAACTACACTTGGGATTCCTTGCTGCACAGGTTTCCTTCTCTGGATAGCTCTTAGCTCTTAGAGCAGCCTCTATCTCACAAAAGGCGCTGACCAAAGGGCCCTGAAATCCCAGAAGAGGCAGGGAAAAGGGAAGAAAAATCATTCTTTATTCCAAAACTCAAATCTTTTCACTAGGCCTGTTCTGTACATTAATCCTAGCCTCTAAGTGGAAAAAGAAAAGGAAAGGATGTGACCGGGAGAGGGTTCCCTCTAAGAGGGAGCTGTTCTCTCCCGCCCTCTCACCAAGATCAGCCTTAAGCTAATGTCTTTCTCCTTTCTCAGCGAAGGCTGGCAGTTCCATTAACCAGCAGCACAGTTTTTTCCTAACTCCTCCCTGCCCCGCTTCCTCTCTCCATCTTTCTCTTCCTCAGAGATCTGCTCTCAATCTGAGCTTTCCTCAGTACTTTTTCCCTTCTCCCTTGTTCCATAGTACAATAACAGTTCTAGTGTGGCCATAGAGAGAGTCCCTGTCATCTTGCCATTGGCTTCCTCTACTTGCTTCTCTACCCCTGGTATTCGTCACTCAGTCAGTGGACACACTCCATCTTCCCACCAGGAACACAAAACCCCACCCAACTGATGGAGTTTCCCTTCTGGTGCCTATCTCACTCTTTGGCAAAGCCTTCTCCTTTGGGTGCAGTCTTGCCCTATCCACCAGCACCCCCACCCAACCTGTATTAACTGTAATTTTGTAAGAAGAGTGACTCTTTGGTTTAATAAATCCTTAGTTACTGTAATAATTTATTGGCTGTCCGTAATGTATTTATTAGTCCCCACATGTTAATAAAGTGCCAGCTCTTTCCTAGCGTGATCATGTGTGTTTGTGCTCCCTCCTCCCACATCCCCCTTCTCTTCTCCAGCATAGTCTGATTCCTGGAAAGTCTCCAATAGGGTCCTCCTGGTGAGATGCCTGGTCCATATATATCATTCAGCCATTTCCTCATACAGATGCAAGCAAGACTGGAGGCGGTATCAGGATAGTCAAAAGAAAACTGGCCTAGGAGACAAAATCTGGCATCAACCTGATTCTGCTCAACAAATATTTGTGTGACTGTAAGCAAGCTATTTGGCATCTTTGGGCCTCAGTCTCTTCATCTGTCAACTTTTTTCTTCAAGAAGCTACAATTTCATCAACGTAGGTACTTCTTCCACCAATGTAGATCATAACATCCTCCACAACTCTATAGTGTCACTTGTGACTATGGCCAAAAGGAGCTTGGTGGCTGGTCTTCTGAGGATGGGCCTCTCCATCTGGGATGACAGTCACATAGTTTATCCTCCGTCCAGTTGTTGGAGCCTTGCCAGCATGGTAGGACCTACTTGGCAGAACCTTAAGGAATCTAGGGTCTCTTCCCCACCACTCCATGAAGTACCATTGTTTATACACACACACATACACATACATACATACATATATATGTACACATATATACATATATATATCCTCCTTACCTCACAGGGATGTTGTAAGGATTAAATGAAATAATGGATGCTGAAATACTGTGGAGTATTAATTGTTTTGTAATCAAAATGTTCTATCTAGTGATTGGGGGGACAGGGTATTACTATCCTTATTTAGACAACCATGCATTTGGAACAAAAAGCCCTCCCTAGCCTGTCTTTTAGCCTAACTTAGAGTGTGGATGGATTGGTCTAAAGGTGTATGTCTGCTGACCATTAGTAAACAAGAAACTAACTGGTGAGATGATTGAGTGTCTTTGAAAACCAATAACTGCAAAACCTTGGTTTAAAATATGTTTTGTGTATATTTGCACCTGCCTACTTACATGTGAAAAAAAGTGCTAGACCTGTGTCTGTTTTCTCTGTCTCTGCCTTTCAGTTGGTCTTGCTGTGACCCTCATTTTTTTCAACCTGCAGCTGTCTCCTACTCCCTACTTTGGACCATCATCCCCCAAAACAAGAACCCAAATGTCTAAGTACAAGGAAAAATAATCTGGGTCTTCTGCTCTGTCCCTGGAGGAGAGGACTGCAACATAAATGGGGGTATCCAGAGGTTTAGGGGAAATGCTAAAGCCTGCTCATATATGGCAGTTTGGATTTTAAATTCAAGGTAGCCCATACAGGCACCCTCCAATCATCAGGAAAAGGGAATTACTTTTGGAGCAGGGTTATCCAAATGTGCAATGGAAATAGGGTTGGGGGAGAAGCTCTAAACTCTTTCTAACATCAAATCCCACTGGCATGATGTCTGAAATGTTGCAAACAGAGAGGTTGGCTTTGGTGAGGTTGCTTCCTGCATTAATTCTCCTTATCTATCTGTACTTGTGAGTATCTGTACTCCTGAGCTCCAGCAGACTGAGTACGCCTGAAATAGACAGTGCCCCAACTTTGGTTCTCCAGAATGGTTTTCGTTGGTGGTTTAGAGTAGCACTTTAGTAAGGTGCATGGATTGGGGCTTTTCTGTGGGATGGGGAAAGAGCCTAGATCCTAAATTTTTTTTAGCCCTCTGCAAGGTAGATATTGATTTTGCCCAGTGTTCCATACTTAAGCAACAAAGCAACCTGGTGAAATCTGAAATTTAGCTATGTTCCAATTGATGAGACATTTTGCCTTCTAAGGTGTGGCCCTCAGGCCTCATTTCCTGGATGTTTCCATCAGCAAATGAGTCATTAATGTACAGAGTGGCTCCATTAGATTAATGGGCTCATGCAAATTACTGAGGTGCCTTTCAGGAAACCTGAGAGTATAATTTACTAGTTGACTCTAGACAGGTAATAAGATGATATGAGTTTTCTGAATTAGTCTGTGGAGTAAATAGTGACTACCATTTGTTAATGATTCTACAATAATGCTGAGTATCAAATGAAATGACTCTACAGGGGTGGTTAAGAGCATAATATGCTTCTCCATAAGCTAGTGTTGGCCAATAAAGATGTGGGCAAGATGATGTCATTTCCCTGATTATTTGGGCAATAAGATAAATGTGCAAACAATTAGCGAAACAAAGGAACAACTGGTAAAAAAAAATCTTTTAGAACCAGTTGTGACTTGAAAATTTTCAGTGACTCCCTATTGCCTCCAAATTAAACTTTAAATTCCTCCGTGTAGAATTTAAGGCTTTCCTCAGCTCAATTTGACTCTAGTCTACCTTTATAGATGATTTGATATTACTCCCCTTCAAACACTAAATTTTAGCCAGATGGATTTACTAGCTATTTCTCAAACTAGACATGCTATCTCCAGTTTCTGGGACTTTGACCCCCCTGTTCTCCCCACCCCCAACCACCTGTAATGCTGTCTCTTCCCTTCTCTTTTAGTTTCCCAGGCTTCCTTTAAGGCTCAGCTCAGGTATCATCTTCTATGCAAAGACTCTTCCAAATTTCCTACTTGTTCCTACTTCTTCAAATTAAGCTGTATGCACACATAAGCACCCTCTTTACACCACACTAGAGTGTTAGTTCCAGGTTTTTTTCTTTTCTTTTCTTTCTTTTCTTCCTTCCTTCCTTTCTTTCTCTCTCTCTCTTTCTTTTCCTTCTTTCTTTCGGTCTTTGTATATCTCCAGTACTTTGTCCAGAGGAGGCATTTATTAAATGAATTGAAAGGAAGATTCAGGGTCACCTCCATGCCACAGAATAAGACCTTAGGTAGAAGAAACAGTATGATCATCTTTGTAAATCAGACACTTACTGCCAGGATGTATTTTCAGGCATTGCTCTTAGACAGGCTTTGTTATTGATATCATCTCCTAAACCAATCATGATGGCAGCTCAGTTATATGTCA
Source organism: Vombatus ursinus (assembly GCF_900497805.2). Lineage (NCBI taxonomy): Eukaryota > Metazoa > Chordata > Mammalia > Diprotodontia > Vombatidae > Vombatus > Vombatus ursinus. The sequence goes on along the minus strand of NW_020954571.1, from coordinate 17,073,413 downwards.
TTCTTTATGGTTTGCTGAGCACTTTTCTCTCCCCAGTCCGGTATGGTTGATGGTTATTATTTTCATTTATGTTTTGCAGATGAAGGGGCTGAGGTGGGGCTGGAAGGGTGGGGTGCCCTGAGTCTTAAAGCTAGGATTTAAATGCAGGCCTCCTCCAGATTTTAAGTCTTTAGGGTATGTCATGCTGCTTTTCATTCAGAATATTTTGTCTATAGTTGTTTAAAGTGTTTGCTTATCTGTGGATGCTAACTGGCAAAGCTGCTCTGGGACACAGAGAAGATAAGGAATTTGGTACCCCCTTTTTCGACCTCAAGCTGTTGTCACTCTGGTCTTTGTTCAAGAGTTTTAACTCATTTTAACCAGTTTAAATCTAATCCAAATCTCCAGCCCTGACCTTTGCTCTAAACCTCCAGTCCTGCAAGTGATACAAATCCTATGTTCATTTCACCATTTAAGCCTGAGGCTAGAGGCCTCAAAATGGTGGGGAGATAAAAAGGGTGGGGAGAGGGGAGCCATCTGGTAGCTTCCAATTTTAACTAGTTCTTCTTGCTAAATTCTGTTATTTCTATGCTGCTGAAGAACTACAAGTGTTTTCAGTGTCCCCTAAATTTGGTACCTTGAGGCAAAGCCCTGATTGCCCTTCCCTAGTTACTGCTCTGTTAATCATGCAATTCTTTGGAATGATGCTAACTATACAGAGGCAGCAGTAGATGAAGGGCTTCTGGATCACAAGTTCTAGCTAGAAAGGCTTCTTATTCTTTTTTTCCTCAGGGTCCATTTGATATTTTTTTTCAATGTCTTCAGGAGAATTTTGTATTCGAGGATGTCATCCTTGTAGCATTTGAAAACACCTATTTCATACTTAATAATGTTCATAAATCACATTTTCCCTCCAAATAACTTGCATGAAAATGTTTCTATATGCTAGAATTTTGTCTCACAGTTTGCTGAGGTGTAAAAAAAGAGAGAACTACAGTTGGTGACTAATAACAACAGCTAACATTTATCCAGCACTTTGAGGTTTGCAAAGCACTTGTTAACACACTGATCCTCACAACCACCCAGGGAGGTGGGGGCTATTATTGTTCTCATTTTATAGATGAGAAAACTGAGGCAGACAGAAATTAAGTGACTCACCCTGGGTCACACAGCTGTCTAAGGCAGGATTTTGCCTCCATGCCTAGTAGTCTTTTTCATTGAACCACCATCTTCCTGTAGCTTGCACATAGGCAGTGAGCTACAACATGTACATATTCAGGAATGGTATCCCCACCGGTTTAACAATATATTAACCTCCCAGTCTTGCAAGCTTCAACTCATGGCTGAAGTTGGGTTGGTGACTTTGCCACCAAAGATTGAATTAGAAGGAAACAATTATGATTTATGTAAATGTAATAGAGTGGATAGAGAGCAGGCCTTGGTATTAGGAAGACCTGGCTTCAAGTCTTGCCTCTGACAGACTTGCAGTGTGACCATGGGCAAGTCACTTAAGCTCTTAGCAGCTCAGGAAGCTAAATTAAATGTGCTAATCTATATTGGCAGAGGCAGAGGAAATACCTGTTTCCTTAACCATCCCACCTCCCAGCTACTCGAGTCAATGAAATCACAGGACTGGTCCAAAAAAAAAAAAAATCAGCAGATCAATCCAAAATATAATTCAAGACTCTGCATTTCTATATGTTTAAACTTTTACCTTTTAATAAATATGTATGCTGCTTTTCATTTCACCGACACAACCTAAGACATGCTATTTTCTCTTCCCTGAGCGTTTTGATCAACCAAGGCAGTGGTAAGCAACTTATTTCTAGTTTCTACAGGAATATAAACGAAGGCTACTGCTCTTGTCCATTCTGCTCCAAGACCTCTCAGGCCTAGTCAGGAAGACAGGAATATCTCTACCAACCTAATTTAGATTAAAAGTCACCAGAAAGGGAGCAATGAAAAGAGACGGGATGGTGCTGTGGTAAGATCTGCTAAACCTGGTAATCCCCACTTACTACCTATGTGACCTTAAGCAAGTCAGTGATTCCTCCTCTGTAAAATGAGGAAGGTGAGGAGCAGCTAGGTGGCGCAGTAGATAGAACTCTGGCCTTGGAGTCAGAAGAACCTGAGTTCAAATACGGCCTCAAGACACTTGATACTTACTAGCTGTGTGACCCTGGGCAAGTCACTTAATCCCCATTGCTTCACAAAAAAAAAAAAAAAAATGAGGAAGTTGAATGGGTTGGCCTCTGATGTTTCTCAAAGCCCTAGGGTGACAGTCCTATGAAGGCACTGAATTCTTCCCTTGTGAAGAAGGGCATGCTTTCAGGAGGCACCTTCCTTTTATGGTTTAGATCAATACTGTAAAAGTGTACCTCTACTCTGGAAACATTGTGATAGTTTTACACCATACATCTTCCTATTTCATCATTTTTATTTTGGGAACATAAAGGACCTGGCAGGACCATGTGGACGCTAAACATGCTATTGTCATTTGTTCTTTAAAAAATTATAATCTAAATTTTTTCCATTTTTCAAGGGAAATGATTGGTGTACATAATAGTCTGGACGAGGGAGAGTCTGGAGGCAGAGTTAGAAAGTTGTCAGTGCAGTATTTCATGTGTTAAATAAAGAGGAAGTAGGGTTCTGGCTAGGGCAGGTCTGATCATGTCACCACCATCTTGAACACAGGCAGTTGGCTTATACACACTCAGTATATACAAACTCCAGTGGCTCCCTATGACTTCTAGGATCAAATGTTAACTCTTGTTTGATGCTTAATGGTCTTCATAACCTGGTTTTTCAACCTACCTTTCCAATCTTCTTACATATTATTCCCCTCTGTGATCACTGTTCTGCAACCACTCCTCTCCATCTCTGTCTCTCTACCTTTGCACTGGCCATCCCCCATGCCCAGAATGCACTTTCTCTAAACCCCTGCCTCTAGGGATCCCTGGTTTCCTTCAAGACTTTGCTCAAGCATCACCATCTATATGAAGCCTTTTCTGATCCTTGCCCTCATCTGCTAGTGCCCACCCTTCCCAAACTGGCTTGTATTCATTTTGTATCTATAATATATATATGCATATACAATATATCCATATGCCCATAGGTACCTATGTGAATATACATACATACATATCTAAATATACACATATGGATAAAATTAAATTATTACCTATAATTTATGGTATATTACATATAATTAAAAGTTTCCTGAGGACAGAGGTTGTTTTACTTTCACCTTTGAATCCCCAGTGTTTAGCACAGTGCCCGGCACCTAGCAAACATTTGATAAATGCTTGGTGATTAATTTGTTGGTCGATTGGCTACACTAGGCAGAGTGATACAGTACTTAGACCTCTGGGCCTGGAGTTGGGAGAGACCTAGGTTCAATTCTCACCTCTGGCACTTACTAGTCATGTGCCTGTGTAAGTTACCTGGCCTCCCTGGGCCTCATTTTCCTCATCTGGAAAATGAGGGTGACGATAGAGTTTGCTTTGAGGGATTGCTGGGAGAATCCAATGAGAATAATGTCTATAAAGAACTTTGCAAAACTTGTTTGGGGTTTAAGGCCATAACCTGGACCCCTCTCACCTTTCCATCCTTCTTACACCTTACTCACAAGCCATGTGTACCTCTCAAGGTTGATGACACCAACCTCACTGCTGTTCCTCCCACTAGACACTCCATCTCTTGACACCAGACATCTTCTCTGGCTGTTCCCCACACTGAGAATGCTCTCCCTCCTCATCTCTAAATCCTGGCTTCCTTCAAGCCTTGGCTAAAATTCCACCTCCTACAAGAAAGCTTTTCTATATCCCCCTTAATTCTAGTGCCTTCCCTGTTTATTATCTCCTATTTATCCTGTACATAGTTATTGTGTACTGTCTCCCTCACTAGACTGTGAGCACCTTGAGAACTGGGATTATTTTTTGCCTTTGTATCCCCAGCACTTAGTACAGAGTCTGGCACATAGTAGGTGCTTGATAAATACTTGTTGACTGTGTGGAAGACATTTTAAAAAGAAGGGGCAGATGTGAAAGACATTTTGAGTGGGGGTTGGGCTAGATGACAGTGACTCCTAAGGACTCTTCCAGCTCTGTAATTCCATCTATAGGTATTGGTTAAGAGCGGCTCTGATCTCAGGCTCAAATGAAACAGAGTATGTAAAGCTCTTTGTAAACCATAAGGCACTAAAGAAATGTCAGCTATTATTGTTAACAATTATTATTACCGGAATCAGAAGCAACCCCTACAGTCAGAAGAGTCCCATGTTTCTTCCTCCTGAGAGAAACACGGCCTGGTGGAAAGAGCTCTGGGTTGGATCTGAGGTCTAAGTCCCTGCTCTGGTCCTAACTAGTCATGTGCCCTTAGAATCTCCAGACCTCAGTTTCCTCATCTGTCACTTGAGGATGATAATCCTGGCACTATCTCACAAGGTTGTCCTATGAGGCAAATGAAAGACTGTGATGAATGGGAAGGAGCCTTGAAAGTGGAAAGTGTTACATGCATGCCAAGGACGGCGGCTCAGGGGATTTTACAAAGTTGGGTTTGAGCAGCCACGTTCAGTCCCATCAGAGGCGTCCTTGAGGACCTGCTGCTTCTGTAGGCCCAAGGATTTGTATGGTGGCTGAGTTGTTGAGCTGTTGTGTCTAAAGGCTTCTCTCTCAAACCTAATTCTCTCCTCCTCTCTTTTCTCCTGTCCTCTATCTCTGTCTGTTGCTTTCTGTCTTGCTTTCTTTTCACCAAACCCGCTTCGGGGTGACAGAATCGCATGCACGAGTCTCTCATGCTCTTCGACTCCATCTGTAACAACAAGTTCTTCATTGATACCTCCATCATTCTCTTCCTCAACAAGAAAGATCTATTTGCTGAGAAGATCAAGAAGTCACCCTTGACCATCTGCTTCCCTGAATACACAGGTAGGTGTCACAGTGCCCCTGGTTTGGTTCCTGGGGCCAGGAAGCCAGAGGAGACAGACAGTAAAGTTGCCAGTGAGAACAGTGAAGAATGCTACCGAGGAAGGAGACCCCTGGTCTGGTGGGGGGCTTAGAGAACCCAAAAGAGTGTCCACGAATAGATGTCGGAGTTTGGGAAAGACTCCCTGGGTGAGTTCTGTCTCTTGTCTTCCAAGGGATGTTCCAAGTAGAGGCTCATTCATACTCCCTTACAATAAAACCAGGACAGAGCACATTAGCTGTACCTCAGTTCACCCTCCAGACACTTTTCTCAACTCGTTTCATTCATGCTCCTCGCACTCTCCCTCAGTTGTCCTTCCTCTACATTCCCATAATTCTATAGATGAACCTTCTTACCCATCCCCAACCACAACACTTGCAGCCACCACCAGACCCACCTCTCTTTTCCTTTACATGTTTGGCTTTCTCTCTCCTCCTTCCTGAAAAGTCTCATTTCCATATCAAATTCAATTCTGTCTACTTTTCTAAGGCCTCTCCATCTCCAATTCATTCTTCTTCTCTGCTTGTCTTCACTGCAAATATGACCGACACCAGAATGGATTCCCAGAAGCTGAAGAAACCTCCGAGTCTTTACAGACAGGGACAAATAATCAGTCATCTGCCTTAGCTAGCTGTGGCCCCGAGTTTCCTGAAGGAGATGATGTGTTCCTAAGGAGTATACAGTCTAGCTGGAAACTAATACAGACATAATGTAGAGGAACAACTAGAGAAACAGCATTTTTGAGCAGGGGTATGATAGTATGGTAAAGACCCTGTAAGTGCTGGGGACTTTAGAGAAATGTAAAGATCATAGTAAAATAGGTGATTCTGGCCAAGCTTCATGGAGAAGGCAAATGAGCTGGATCAGCAGAAGGCCTTACCTGCCTAGCACACTTCTCCCAAGGTTTGAAGTCCAAGGGAAAAGTAATGGAAAAGAGGCCAGATTTCCCAGCATCATTCTTCCTCCTCCAGTGCCTAGCACAGTGCTTGGTGCATTGTAAAGGCATAATAAGGGATTGTTAACTGACTTCTTCACACTTCCACATAATGGTACCAACTTCAACCTTTCCTTCTCAACTTCATCAATCCAATAAACATTTTAAGCACTTGTTATATGCAAAGTACAACCCATCTTTTGTGGTATCCATCCTCAGTTTCTGTAATTAAGAATTGCTTCTCAGATGGTGAGTTTGCATAAGTGATGATGCTGTGGCAAACAGGGACACCTTGATGCTAGCTAAAAATAAAAAAGGTGCAGGGCTCACCTGGTGCCCTGAGAAATGTTGACTGTTGACCCCAACTCTTTTCGAGTGGTCCACTAGAATACCTCTGGCACACAGGAGGTCCATGCTACCTTCCATGGACTACATACAACCATTACTGTTATAAACAACTCTAAGAATCCAAGTGAGTCACAAAAATTCCCAAGTCAATTAGTTAGTAAATGGTGCCCACTGGGAGAAATTAACACTACACAGAGCCCTATAGAAGATCACCATGGGTAACAAACTTGTCCGGAATTGCATCACCATCCTGAGGGTAGTTGGTAGTGTGGTTTCTCATTAGAGGGGGCCACTAGTATGGGAGCAATATCAGAGGTGGAGAGATATTGAGAAAATAGAAGGAAAAGAATGACTTTAGGTCTACTCAGGATTGACATGGGTTGACCAGCCCTGTTCTAGGATTCAAATAGCCTAAGATAGATATTAGGTTGTCTGTGTCAGCCTCCATTCTCTCTGTTTCTATGAAGCATGCATGCTTATCTTAAGAGTTGACAAAGAAGGATGTTTGGATAAGACAGTAATGACGTTGTAGAAAAAGCCTTAGATGGTGAGTCAAAGGTCCTGGTTCTAGTCCTAGCCATATACAAAAACTACTTGTGTGTAACCTTGGAGACAAATCACTTTACCTCCCCTGAGGCCAAGTTTCTCCTGTAAAATGGGGATAGTAAAACCTGCCCTATTAACCTCATGAGGTTGCCGAGAGGAGCAAATGAGGTACTAGAGGGAAAATCGACCCTTTGAGCTCCTGGTATTCAGTAGAGCCCTGTGCTAGAATGATAGGGCTAGAGAGATGATTAAGACAGCCCTTTGCCCTCTAGGAACTTATGACCTAGTAGGGGAGATAAGACAAGTACATACAGAATTAAAATACAAGGTAGAATACATAAGGGTAAGCAGATATCTTTGGAGGGAGAAATAATGTCTCACTAGGGGAACCAGTGAGGCCTTCTTGAAAGAGGTGGTCTGAGATAGGCCTTGAAGGACAGGCAGGATTTTGGTAAGTAGTGAGGAAATAGGGAATTCTAAGAGGAAGAAATCAGCATGAGTAAAATTTGACAAAGAGGGAATAGTTAGTCCAATACGGCTGGAAAGGAAAGTATGTGTGGGAGATGAGGCTGTTAATGTGTGTTAGGACCAACTGGTGGAGAGATTAGAATGCCAGGTTAAAGAATTTGGACCTATTTAAGAGATGAGAATTTTTTAACAGCTTTGGAGCAGGGGAAAATGGAAAATCAAAGGTGATATACATGCAAGGCATTTATATTTTTATAGAAAAAGCTTGGATTGAAGGAGAAAAACTGCATTTAAGTCCCAGCTCAACCACTAATCAACTGTGTGACCTTGGGCAAATCCCTTAGCCTTTTAGAGTCTGTTTCCTCATCTGGAAAATAGGGATAATATCTGCTGGACCTCCCTCACAGGGTTGTTGTGAGGATCAAGGAAGATGTAAAAACACTTTAAAGTACTCAATGGTAAAATGCTGCCTCCTCCACCACACTCCCCTCTCCTGTCATCGTAGTGATTGAAGGACCAATGGATCCCCAGACCCCGATGACTTACTGTTCTCCCCTTGGCTCTTGGCTTCTTTCCCATCCAGTCCATCAATATGCTTCTTTTCCCCATCAACCTTGAACCTAAGATTCTCTCTATCTCTTCTCTGCCTTATTTTCCTGCAGGCCCTAACACCTATGAAGATGCAGCCGCCTATATCCAAGCACAATTTGAAAGCAAAAACCGCTCACCCAACAAAGAAATTTACTGTCACATGACTTGTGCCACAGACACGAATAACATCCAGGTGGTATTCGATGCCGTCACTGACATCATCATTGCCAACAATCTCCGGGGATGCGGCTTATACTGACCTCTTGTCCTGTGTAGCAACTTATTTGGTAATGATTCCAACACTCACAGAAAATCTTCTCTCTCTCTCTCTCTCTCTCTCTCTCTCTCTCACACACACACACATGCACACACTCACACACACACACACAACCACTAACAAATGCAAGTTGGTAAAAAAATTTAAAAAGGCATAACAGAAAATTATATATATATAAACATATATAAAATCTTTTTAGTTTGTCTCAGAAAGAACTGGGGACAGAACTGACTACCTTTTGATAGCCCATCAAGACCTTCCCTGGGAGGATTTGACAAAATGGGATGACACACACAAAAGAGAAAAAAGAGCAAAAACGTTAATCTTCTCAACAACCTGTGAAGGTTTTTGGAATCTGTCCTACCAGTTTCAATGGGCCCCTCTTAAAGTAATGTGATTTAAAAAAAAAAATAGTTTACTTTTGAGGGGAGGGAGGAAGAAGTGAACTGTTGCATATGCCCCATTATCTGTGGGGTAGAAACTGAGTCAGTTGGGTTCAACTCTTGTGTTTTCTAAAGCCTGTGAAAGAAACACTATATATTTCCCTCCTCCTCCTCCTCCTTACTCCCTCCCCCCAACCAAAAAAAGAAAATCCTTGTAGGACATTTATTTATTTATTTATTTATTTTTAAGAGGACCTGGCTGGATGGTTTCCCTGAGTTATCCATAGTCTCCAGCCAGCTCTTCATTTGTGGAATGCTATTTCCTTCCCAAGTTAAAAGCAGAGGAAGGGGCAGATGGTGTTTGCTTTTTGACACCAGCAGTGGGAAAGGGGCACCCAATACTGGTGTTCCTGAAAAATGTTCCTGAAAAAATCAAGCAGAAACCCAATTGAAAGAAGGCCTTTGGCAGGGACAAGGAAGGGACCCAGGGTGGGGTGAGGGCTTTGCTGGCAGAAACAGAATGCCCCCTCAGGGCCAATCTAAAGGTGGGTTCTTATGGAATAAGGACAGAAAGGAAACTGAGGCTTGGTGGTTCCTTCCTCACTGGGCCTTGCCCCCTACCCCTCCTCCCTTGCCTCATTTTTAAATCCTGTGAGAGGGTACTCTACAAATTGCAGTGCTATCTGTCCCATCTCACCTGTTCTCCTGGCCCCCCCAACTTCCCTCATCTCAGACAGGGATGTCCTCCCTTCCTCCCAATCCCTGGCTGCCACCCCATGCTAAGAAGTTGTACAAACATTGCTTTGTTGTTGTTGTTTCTTAAGAATGAAAGAAAACAGTCAGACTGGACCCCCTTGTCTCTCTCTCTACAGAATGCTTCACGGATTCTCTGTCCTGTTGGCGTTGATCCACTGATAGCATGACCTTTTGGCCTTTGTAAGAAACGGCCTTTCTTTCTCAAGTCCATGTGTAATGTACTGAGCCTAGAAGGATGGCTGTGTGTTTCTGTAGAATGCCATAGCATTTGGTTTTAGCTGAGTCTTTACATTTAGAAGCCCAATAAAAACAAAACAAAAAAGGACCCCCCCCAATATTTCTCACGTGCTTTCATAGCTAAGAAAGGACAAATCGTCTTCCCTTTCAGCCTCTACCCTCACCCTCCATCGGGTCCCCATTATTTTATAGAATTTACACACTGCCCAATACTCAGCCTGGGTAGAGAGGGTACAGCATCAGCTGCAGGCCTCAGCTTGACATTTTCATTGGGGCATTGGAGCTGCACTTTGGGGTGAGTTCTCAGAGCCTCAGAGGCCCTGGCTCAGCTGGAATGAATGAAATCCCTGCAGACCACTGTTGGTCAGGCAGTGGCCTCCTCCCCTCCCTCCCCCATCCCCCCCCTCACCCTCCCCACCTTGACCTCCACCTCCCCCAGGGCATGACTGATCCCCAGGTCCCATTCCCAAGGCAGATAGATGCCTGTCACTCACCCTGCAGGTTTGTACAGAAAAAGCACAGCACTCACTGGCTGGTAGCTGCCAACAAGTACATATGTTTATATTTTCTCTCTCCCTATTTTCCTCCCATACTTTTTTATTTTCTTATCTGGACTTTTTTTTTTGTCCTGACAAATACTGTGTATCACATGCCAAGACAGGCTTCTAAGCTCTTTAGGGGATCTTAGGGTTTCATTTTTTTTTTTTTAAACTTTTTTTTTAAGTTCTTAACCTTCCTAGTGAATGCTTTTCTTTTGTGCTGTTCTTCCTTCTTCCTCCTTTGTTTTAGTGGATTGTGTTTTCTCTCTCATGTGGAGATGTTTGTGCTGCAGAAACAGAACAAAAATTAAAAACACAAAAAAAATTTTAAAACACCACAAAACAGAAAAAAAAATCCTACACACACAAATTTTAAAAAAATCGAATGTAGTGTTTACATCAAAGCCACCATTTTCATGTCCTTTGTCATTTCTACTTTGATTAGTAACCAAACCCCTAGACCTCTTCACAATTTCACTTTTAAGACTTTTGCGACAGAACCAGTCACAGACATTTCAAATAAAGAGGAAGCAACCAAAACAAAAACACACAAACACATACACACACAAACTTTAAAAAAAAAAAAAAGGAAAAAAAAGAAAAAAAAGCCCATGGGTCTTTCTAAGCCTTTCTATTCCCAATCAGTGAGGTTTCTGTGATTATCTTACACACTGCCAGTCTATTTCTCTGACTAATGGAAATTCATGTGTAGCTCAATAAAGAGAATGTTTGTCTGTATTCTTGAGACTATGATCATTTGGTTTGGGTTTCTTCCATTCATGGAAAGTAAAAGATAACTTGTTCTTTTATTCTGGGTTTGGGAGCAAACAAGCATTTATTAAGCACCTACTATTTATCGGGAACTGTGCTAAGCACTGAGGATCTCTCCCCTAAGAAGCTCACATTTGAATGGGGGAGAAACAAACAAACATGGTCAGGATAAATTAGGCCTCACAGCTGCTCCCACTCCTCTTCTCTGGGTCTTATGAATTTGGTCTTTGGTCAGTAGTGGGTTTAAAGCATGCAGTCATCTTCCAAGTTTTCTTCCAATGCCCTAGCACAGAAAACTTGGTATAATAGGAAAACCCCACCATGCACAGTGTGGTATAATGGGTAAAGTGCTGGACATGGAACCAGGAAGAAGTGAGTTTACATCATGTCTCTGACATGGTGTGACCCTGAAGAGATCTCTTAACCTCTTCTAGTATTACTTTCCTTATCTGTAAAAATGGGCCTCAGTAATAGCTGTAGAATTTATCTCATATGTTTGTCACAAAGGCTTATATGAAATATGAGTAATGTTTTGCAAACTTTTAAGCACTATACAGATGTCATTATTTCCCTTTCCTCAATATCATTCCACTCCATTGATTTCTTTCTGGATGAATTAAGATGGGAGGGGGGGAGCAGATGACTTTTGGTCTCCTGATAAAGCAAAACCTAGTTTCTCTCAGGCCCAACCACCACCCTCATGCTACCTCTACCCTAACCTGCACCACCAGCCAGAGAGAAATGCTCATAATGAATCTGTGAGAAGATCCTATTACTAACTTTGCCTGCTGGCAAAGGAAGCAGGTCTGAGGAATCTCTGACCAAGATAGAAAGTTGATCACCATGGCTCAACTGCCTTGTTCTGATGCCCGGCCATCGCTCTATCAAGGTTGGCGACTTAGCCTGCAGAAACCAAACTCTGGTTATAAACTTGTGATCCCTGGGCCACTGACTGCTAAGAGTGAGATCCCTTCAGTTGCTCATCTAGGCCATATGACAAGCCACATTTACAATGTACTTTAAGCAGTTTCCTTATGACATACCTGAAGTCAGGAGTGCAAGCATTCTCTCCATTTTAAAAATGAAGAAACTGAGACTCAAATTGGTTTATCAAGGGCCAAAGAGCTATTAAGTGTGAGTCAGTGTATGAATCCAAGTTTTATGAATCCAGTGCTCCGACTATAGCAAAATGCATTGAAGGAAACTTAGCTCTTTTGCATGTCTTGTCAAAGAGGCAGTTTAGCGGCTAGAAGAGTTTCATGACTAGGAAGCCACCTTCAAGGTTAAATACCTTCCAAGGGACATGTAGTTGATGTGGTCCAAGCCATATCTGAGTTCTTGAAGCCTCTTGCTCCCTGATACTGGTAAGAACTGTCCACCCCCTTGAAAGTTGAATCCTTTCAAAAATGCTAGTTTGAGGGTGTAGAGCTAAGACCCATATTGTAGTCTGGGAGGTGCTTTGATTGGTGAATATAATAGGCCACACCTACACAGGATTCTATTCCTAACTGCAAAATTGATCTTGCCAAAAATTGAAGAGATTTCTCCTTCCTGGCCTTAAAATGAGAAAGACTGAGGGAATAACCTAAGATGCAAAGGACACACAAGGCATATAGAATCCCCTTTTCTGGCCTAGGCTCCTATTTATCAATAACAATAAAAACTCCAGGCTTAAATAGCCTGGAGAAAATTAGTCAGCAAACATTCATTGCCTATTCTTACATCACTTCAGCAAATCTTTTCAGTATTTTTGAGTACCAAGTGCAGATTCTTATATTAGGTGCAGTTGGGAATATAATCCTCTGTCCTCATGAAGTCGACATTTTGTAAGCCAGAGACGTGGACATACAACTGGTATAACGGATTTAGCATCAGAAGGCTTGGATTTTGATTCCATCTCTGCTCTTTACTACCTGTGCAGCCTTGAGCAAATCACTTCCATTTCTTTAGCTTGTTTTCTGCTCTATAAAATGGGGGCAAGGCAGGGAGGAGGAGGAAGCATAGTTAGACTAGATGATCTCTAAGGTCTCATCCAGGCATCAGTCCTATAAGCCTGCAAACTACAACATGAGGTAGAGGGTGAAAGTGTTACATTACAGTGGGCTAAAGGAGAGAGAGAGATCCTCTGTGCTATAGCCATCAGAAGACATTTGAGCTGGGCCTTGAAGGAAAGGCAAGCATTGGATGAGCAGTTTAGTATTCCAGGCCCAACATGTAGGGCAAACAAAAGCGCTAAGATAGGAGAAGTTCAGGGAACCTCCTCCTCCTCCTATAATGGGTAGTAAGGGGGCACAGAAGCATGAGTCGTTGGTTCTGAAGAAGCTTACAATCCAGGTAGGGAGACAACACGCACACACATGAAACAAGCAAAGAACAATATGTATTAACTGCAAAAGACTGTTTTTATCAAAGAATAGTGGGAAGTATTGGTTAGACAGAGCGGGAGCAAGTCAGGGAGAATCTTACAGTTCAGATAGAATAAATGCAGCAATGATTTGGGCTCACGTCCTAAGGAAGAAGGGTTTCTGTTGGTGGGGCTATAGTCTTCCTTTGATACTCTACTTTTTCATTTTAGGCCATGGTCTTTTAGTGTCAACTCAGAAGTTGATCCCATTTATTCTGATTTGTTTCCTTCAGTTCAGATAATATTTCCAATTCAAAGTCAAACCATAGAGAAAATGGATAAGGTCAAACTCCCCAGGTAGCTTTCACTGACTCAAAGTAAAATGGTACATGTGAAAGGTGAATTCCAAAGACCTCGGTTCAAATGGCTTCAAACAAAAACACATTCTAGGCAGGCGATGTGCCTGTGCCAATGAACTTACCCCTAGGCAAACATAAAGACATACAAATTCCCTCTCCCTTTGTATAAAAGCCATGCTTATCTCAAGGCACTTTTGATTTTAGGAGAGGATGGGAAAACCCTCTCTCCCTCCCCCAAAAAAACTGGGTACAGGGTATAGAAAGAAAAAATGACAAAAATGAGGAGGAGAAATAGAATTAGCCAGGGGAAAAAAAAGGTTAAAAAAAAAAAAAAGACATGACTTAGCAAAACATTCTACAGAAGACAGTAATTTACTATTCTTTACTTCCAATAAAGACAGAACCAAGAGCTGGGTTCTTAATTTCAGCAGATGGAGTTTTCAAAAAGAATTCACCAAGTTCCTTAAGAGAATGAGAAACTTGCAAGGGGGTCATGTTGCAGGAAAGTGACTTCTACAGGAGCGGAAAAAAATCCAATGACTATCCCTACCTAAATTCCCATAGCTGCTTCTCTTTCCACATCCTTTCTCTAATACCTAGCTCTCACAATTTAGTTTAAGGGCTAAACCTGGGATGAATGAAACTGAGATTTAAAATGAACTTCAGCAAAAATTAAATTAATTATATCTTAAACAGGAACAAATGGTTATTGATGTAAGGAGTCATATCAGAATCAGTTGTGTTGAAGTCAGAATATAGACTGGTTAGAGCAAAGGCCAAAATCAACATCAAATTAGAACAGGTAAAGGCTATGAACTGAAACAGTTCCAATCTATTCAAAGAAGCCATTCATGATGAAAAACAATAATCACATTATAATTATATTTGGAAATGGAAAAATGTAAAGATATTAATATTGGACATCATTTCTAGCTCTTTTCTGAATCTGTTTCTTCACCTTGTAAAATGACGGGCTTGGACTCGATGATCCCCAAGGTCCACTCTGGCTCTAACTCTATGAGCTTTATCAGAATGAGAGATCTGGAAGCCAAGGGCAGTTTAGAAAACAAACTCACTTAAAAATTTCATGGAAGAGGATTGTAAAAGATTACTAGTATTGCCTTATGTAGGCAGGGAAAGTAAGTCTACAGAATCTTGGCATGAGACCCAAATGACCCACATTATCCTAAGAATTTATGAATGGCACTTGCATTCAGTGAATAAAATGAAAAACATTTTTGTCAACATTTCTATAATGATCTATCTTCATAATCAGTTAACATCAACAAATTTGCGCCTTAACATTTCAGTCCATGATGTTCAACATGAGGAAACTGAAATGGTACTCAAGGCAAAGATTCCAAAAGAATGGAGTCATGAATGATAATTACTATTTAAAAAAAAAAAAGGTTTTCAGAAAAACTTCATTAAGTATTAACTCATACATCTATTTTCTTATCTTCATAAAAATCCTTGTATATCTACACGTCCTTGATGAAAATATGAGAACAAGTGGTCTTTCTTAGCCTTCTCTATCAGAAGCCCATTTTTATTGCCACAGATCTAACAGACACCAAGGATATAAGATGCCAATGTTTGGTTACTGATTTCAGGAAGGCATTTGACACAAAACCAAAAATACTGAAGTCTCTTCTTCCACAAGGAATCTCCCATGCGTATCAACACCAGGCAAAATTCTCTGATAAATACAGAGAAAACTGCTATTGGGGTGCCCCATGATTACTAATATCAAGTGTGGCATAAGCTACAGAGAAATTCTGTGCCAGATTCAAAAAGAAGGGGAATTTCCTATAGATATAAGGTTTGTTTGTGGCAAATATTGGGTTAATTGCATTAAACTCCCAAATATTACAGAATTTCCCCAATCTTCAGGAGTACTCTGTTGCCTCTAGGACAAAATACAAAACTCAAACTAGCATTTAAAACACTCAGTAATCTAGCTCCCAACTACCTTTCAGATTCATCTCATGTTAACTCTCCATCACAAACTTTATATTCAACAAACTGGTCTATTAGCTATCCTTGAACTTAGACTTGGAAATGTCTTTTTGTACATGAATCTGCAAAGACTGTAATGCACTCTTTCCTCACCTCTGCCTTTTGGGATACCTAGATTCCATCAAGGGTCAACCCGGGTGCCACTTCTTTCTCAAAGCCCTTCTTAATCACTCCTTCCCCAAATCAGTACTTGCTCTCTCCTCAAAGTGCCTCATATTTACTTATCTGTGAACACATTGCATTTCCCCAGTAGAATGGAAGTTCCTTGAGGAAAAAGACTTTTGGTAGGTGCCTTACAAATGTTCCTCACCTAATACTCAAGACCTAGCCTAACAATTCACATAGGAAAAAATAAACACCTATTGCCCAGACTATGACCTGCAGTTGAATGGAAAGTTCATTTTATTAATACATAAGTACATATATCTGAGATAAGCATTGAAGATGGACAATAAGTTGGGTCTAGAACTAAATAAGAAGAGAGTAGACTGTGTTATCTTGGAGTGCTTTCAGTGATTCCAAGCTGTTCACTGGTGCAAAGATTCATCTTTTTAATACAAACGTATGACTGCAAATCCTGAAACACCACCATCTCTGAACAATTGCACAGGATGATATAAACAGCTAGCTGGTGGAGTGGATAGAGTGCTGGGCCTGGAATCGGAAAGACTCATGTACCCAAGTTCAAATCTGGCCTTAGGCACTTACTAGCTGTGTGACCCTGTCAAGTCACTAAAATCTGTATGACTCAGTTTCCTCACCTGTTTAAAAAAAAAAAAAAAGCAGAAGGAAATGGCAAACCACTTCAGTACTTCTGCCCCAAATGGGGTCATGAAGAGTCAGACATGACTGAACAGCAGCACAGATGATAAAACAAAGATGGAGGAAATACCCACACTGATGAAATCACAGAGCCACCTTAATATTTATCACTTTTATCACCATGATATACTGATGTATCCTGGACAAGAAAAAAGAACAGTCCTAAGAGTAACCTCCAAATATTTCCATGTCTCTGCTACATTAAGTCAAGAATTAATTACTATAAGTAGCATTCCATTTCAAATTTTATAAGCCTTTGTCACACAGAATCCAGTCAGTATTGAATCCAATTATTACAATCAGCAATATCAAATGTGGAAGTATGTCTTTGTGAAAGGTGCTAAATATGTAAATTAAGATAGTATATCAAAAAGTTTTTTCTCTGCTACTTGTAGGAATCTGGACAGTGATACCATAAGGAAGATAATCTTCGTTTTACCTTCTCCAATAAATATAATGGAAAATTAAACCAGACTAAAAAGTGGGAAAAAAAATGGCTTTATGGAAAAACACTTCATGAGAATAACACATGGAAACTAAAGTGGTATTCAAAGTTGGCACCTCTGAGAAAGGGCTTAGATTCCAACCATGACACACCCAGAAGAATTCGCTTTTTATTATTTTAACAATAAAAACAGAAACAAATAACTATGCTTTCAGCAAAAAAAAAAAAAAAAAAATCATAGAAGTTTCCAAAAGTTTACTGAACAGCACTATAATGTAAGGCTTTTGAAAAATTTATTGAAATAAATTATCTCTGCCTACATATTTACTATTCCACCCTTTTCCCAATTACCTTTAAACAGCCTAGAAACTTGCCATTAAAAAAAAAAAACCCAAAACATTTAACTTTGCCAATAATTCTAGATAATACTGGATTCTTCCCAAAAGGATTGATAAGATTATGTTTAATTTTTAAAAATTACTCCAACGGGACAAACTGAACTGTGTAACCTATGATTGCGTTTCAGATCTTTAACATCAAATATGTGAAGGATTTGAAAACGTTAGGGAACAGGACCTACTATGAAGGCAGGTGGACTCAACTTCTTACCTTTCTAAGTGTAATTAAGCTAACTGGAGTAGTTACCAAAATACAGGGCCCAAGACACCAAAGTTTTTTTTTTTTTATTCCTTCAACAAAGCCCTTTGATAATGACTATCTCATTTACTAGACCTATGTCCTTCGCCACTCCAAGGACCAAACCCATAGACTTTCCAATTACCAAACATACTGTAACACTGAATCAAAAATCCAAACTAGTGCTCACTGTTTAACCCATTTTGCGCTGACCTTCCCAACATCTAAAGGTGTCAATGAAATGCACAGAAGGAAAATGAAAGGACACATGGATGCATACACAAGGGATGCAGCACCAGAATTAACGGAAATAAAACAAGCTTAGGGCAAAGAGGCATAAAAAGGTTAAACCACTGATGGGCTGAGCTAAATAGAGGTTACTTCCCTGTAGGCTATTTATTTTCATCTTTCAATTATATAGCCAAATGACCTCTTGTTTCTGCTGTCACGCCAAGGACTCATTTCCCATGATTCCTCACACGTCCCTTCTTTCCGAAGAGGGAGAACTGCTGTGGGGGTGGCCTTTAAAACACAATGAATGCCTCTGTGGTAAGCAGAGGCTTGCTAGCTGATCTAGTAAGCATTCTATGAATTTTTCTGTGCATGTCCCTGCCAGATTTTTTTTTTTAACTAAGATACTAGTACCTTCAGTGACCTATGTATATAAAGCAGGTAGTTTAAGTTGCCTGCCACTGGGCCTCTGGCTGCCCTTCCAGACTACCCCTTGCTACTCCAACCCAACCTGACAGTTTAGTCAGTGCCAGCAGAGATAATGCCTAAGATTAAAATTGGCTTTTTTTCCCCCAGAGTGGGCAAGGGAACTGGAGAAGTATCACATAGAAAATATCACAAAAAAAGATTAAATTTGTCAGCTGCCCAACACTAGTAAGACCACATGCTTTGTACAGCGGCAATGCAGTCAAGCCCACTCCTCCACATAGCTGGCAGAACGGGGAAAGGCCTCTTCCTCCTGGGATGAAGGACAGCAGCTCGGCACACTGCTCATGAGGAGGTGGCAGAGGAGGGCAAAAGAGAACGCTAGGAGTTCTGCTGCATCTGAAGTCTTCGTTCAGCAGCAGCAGCCAACATCCTACGGCGTTGGGTCACAGGATCAGAGGATAGGCTCTCCGAGAGTAGACAGCTCTCTGAGGCTGGATCATCATCAGAAGTTTTGTTTAAGTAACGTCTGTAAGGAGGTAAGGAAGGAATAGGATGAGAGATGCAAAGAGAGAGGCTCTGGGATGGAGCTTCCCCATGAAAAAGATAATGCCTCATTCCTAGATCAAGCTAATAAAAGTTCTCTATGCCCCAGTAAAACGACATGGGTCAAATGGATACAAAAGGACTAAAATGTTATTTGGGTTTGATATAGCTATTAGAGATCTAAACTACATTACGCATGTCACCCTCATCAAAAAACACTACATTAATAAGTACTAATTTGCATGAAGGCCCTATGCAACATATACAGGGTGTCCTAAGAGGAAGAGCTTAAAACTACACAAAGACTTTTGGGGGACACCCTGCATTACAGAGCAAACCAAGCAAGATATGGTCCCTTGACCTCAAAGAGATTATATGCAACAATATCACCTACAAACATGAAAGGACACACATGTGTACAACTGACTGTGCATAAGAGATAACAAGGTAGCATACAGCAATTAAGCACACATACAGACTTACCATCAATGCTTGTGTACTTAGTGTAACACATAAGTCCCTTACTGAAGAGACATTGCTCAGGGAAAACTTGTCCCACCAATCAGGGAAGGTATGAATTAGGATTTACACATAACCTAACCTCTAGAGATGGCTCCGAAGAATCAACTTACTTCCTAGCTTGCTGCAGCAAGTCATCCTTCCTCTGTACCAACATTCGCTGTCGCTCATCAGCTGACTTGGAGAAACGGCTCCCTCGGGCTTCAAAGTCCTCTACATCATTGGGCTCAGCTTCTACCTCACTGAAGTCTGCTATCTCTTCCAACCTGGGACTGAGGTCAAGGGGCCCATGCTCAGCCTGGGGTGAGAAGATCAAAGTTAGGAATCATCATCATAACAAAATGCATTTCTAAAATGCTTTCAAGGTCCACAAGATGCTTTCTTCAAAACCATCCTGTGACAGGAGATATAACATCTGTATTTTACAGAAGAGGAACCTGAGGCTCAAAGAAACTTGTCCACAATCACACATCTAGTAAACTTAAGAGCCTCCAAGTCTAGGGTTATTTTTAGGGCACCATGATGACCTACTCATACTACCCCCATGGCTCTTTAGAATTCTTTATGAGCTTTAGCAAAGGAAAATAAGAACACTGGAAATGAAGGAAATATAATCAGACCCATATAATACTAAGAGAAATACTCAAATCCAAATTTAAAAACTGCAATCTGAGAAATAATAGTAATAAGATGTTACATCTGTGTCTCGGATATCTTCTGATAAATTCCACTACTTGCTTAAAAAACACCCCAAATCACAAGTCTCTCCACCAGATTTATAACAAGGCAAAAAAGATACAGGGGCAAGCAGAAAGAGATTAACCAAAAGGATGGAATGACAACCTCATATGACTCCTAGTTTTTACTTTTTAGAAGTAAAATGAGAACATTTTAATTTTCTAAGTTGGAAATATCAAAACTAGTGACATTTTCTTCAAAATGAGTAAATGGGCACTCCCAAGAGATTGACTAGTAAAAAGTAGTTAGGAAACTGTAAGAACAAAGAATAAAATGTTTTTTAAAAGATTCAAGCGACTTTGGGAAGAATATTAAAAGCCCAACCTTGAGCAGCGCTTCTTAAATCTCATATGGGGTCTCGCCCTACAGTTTAAGAAGTGCTAAAGGTGTCGCAAGTGGAAAAAGTTTAAGAAGCCCTGCTCTAGAGCAACACTGTAACTCTAATACAACACAATCTGTCTGGTTCAACCAATCAGAGGATTAGGAGCTGGAAAAAGCTACTGGTACTATCTAAACTAACCTTCTCATTTTACAGATATGAAATTGAAGCCCAGAGAGAGAAATAGTAAGTTCACCCAAGTTCACATAGTAAATAGCAGAGAGAATGTCATTTACTTTTTTCAAATGATAAGCTATTCAGTTTAAGAATTTTTAAATGAAAGCTTTGATTCCATGACAAGTATAACTAGCATCAATAGTCACATTACTCCCTATTAGAAGCACATATAAATATAGTATATAAGACAGAACAGGTAGTCTTAACTAATGTCAAACCAAATTTTTCATACAAGAACCTAATACTAGGTTAAAAAAAGAATTCCCTAGAACAGTGAGGTCAAACACACAACTCCCAACACTCCTGAGTGCAATCTGAACCAGATTAAAATGTAATTGGGAAATATTTAAGAAAAATAAAAATGCGTAAAACATAGATAACATTACATTTTAAAACTAAGTCAGTTTGCAACCTGCAAGGATCCTTATGAATGTATTAATAGCCACCATTTCTGAGTTTGATAACACTGCCCTAAAATATAAAAATAGGCAAAGAATTCCCTAGATCATGTTGATACCATGAGTGTGTCTGTGTGTTTTGCAGGGGAGGGGGAATACTGCTTTTTTGCATACACAAAAGCATACTCTCTTAACTACTCATGTGAGTTTACCTGAGCAGAGATTTCATTCTCTTCTTGGTCATTTGACCTCTCTACAGAATTGTTCAATGCAGGTCGAAGGCTGTCTGGCCGCTAAAAGGGAAACCAAACAGATTGCATATAGTAACATATTACATCTAGCAGAGTCACTGAAAGGTGAAAAAACGATATTGGCAATACATGGGGTGGGCCCAAGAAAACTCTGGTATCAGTGGCATAACATATTAATATATAATTGGTCATTATGAAGGAAAAAATACAAAATTCTACAAACGCTTTTTAAAAAGGACAGAGAAACTTTCTACAGAAATCAGAATTTTCAAAGATTACTATTTATGCTAAGTATCAGATCTATTTAATTTTTCTTTTAATTTTCCTTAGAGCTATCAGAACAGATCACAAAGTATTTTATATTTTAAGTACTGTATGAATACCAGAAATTAATTTGCCTTGTAAATGGAAGCAATTTTTGCCATTCTTAGAACTCAAAACTGACCTGTGCAGGGAAAGGTACTTGAATTCGTCCCTCTAAAATGTTGTCTGTTGTTATTTCAACTGAACGTGTCAGTTGTAAATCCTGTAGAACCAGATGGTATGGTACCTGGGGAAACATTTCTTGAATCTGATGAGCCTGTGGGAACAAAAGCGTATCTGGGGATCAAAGAGCAAATTGAACCCTTTTAAAGCACTCATAGTTACCAGAGAAAGATCTGAGAACAACATTAATTATAAAATATTCAAGAAATCTACAAAAATTTTCTAACAGAAGAACATACCAAGGAATCACATTCTATAATGAATATAGAGAATACTGGCACTTTTGAGATCGAAGTAATTATTTTTAAAGTTGAGCATTCTCCAAGGCCATAAGGATTGGAAATTTCAGGCACCCCTCAACTTAAGAACAGGTTGTATTCCAAAAGTTTACTTGGAATGTATTTTTCCAAAGAAACAATGCAGTGGTTAAGTTCACCAAATCTATTTTAACCTATTATGTAACCGAACTAGATCATGAACTAGTAGTACTAATGAATCTATCACATCCAACATTGTTATCTACAGGGAAAATTATTTCAATTTGAAACTCGGAAATCCTCCACTCAATGAGAATTAGGATGCTCATTGTCCACAATAAGCAGTATATCCCAGGCAGCAGGAAGAGTTCTGGGCAGAGGTAAAGACCTATAAACCATAAAAGGTATACAAGCCAGTTAATGTTGTTATTTGGGCAGTGATGATCTTTGGTAGGAAATAGTTCAGGTCTTCAGTGGCAACAGCAGTGGTAAAAGGGAAGAAAACAGTCCCAAGGAACAACAGTAGCTTCCTCTAGGAAGGTATGGTACTAAGAATCATGATGGTAGAAAGAGAAGGACAACTATTCTTAAGTGTGAATACTACACATACCAACAAAGATGGTACCTAAAATTAGTTTTTTGTATTTGAAATATCTAAGAACCACTGCTCTAGACTATCAATAGTATTTGCAATAAAATGTGTTCAGGACCAACCATATTTGCCCAAGGATTTGTACAGATCAGTGACAGGAGCAGAAAATCAATTAACAAAAACAAAGGTGCAAATCAGAAACCACACTGAAATAACTTCAATATTCCTACAGTATATTAAATACTTTTATGAAGATTTTTGAAAAAATTAGTTGTGCTAAGAACAGAGTCCATTCCAAACTACTATGTCCTCCTGAAGTACAGCTGTTAACCTGCCTGAGGTCTCTGAACACCCTACACTTTCAGCTAAGTTGTAATAATTCTAATAAAAAAAAAAAAAGTGGGCTCCACCTGCCAAGCTTTGAAGCTTTGAAAACTGCTTGACTCTAAAATAGCTATGCACCACAATCAATGCCCCAGAACAGATTAGCCTGGGGACAGCGAGCTTAAAAAAACAAAAGAAAGCAGAAATCTCCTAGTCTATAGCATAACATCCCAGAAATGACACTGTCTGGCTTAATGGAATATTGCTCCTAGAACATTACTAAAAGGCAATCAGTAATGTTACAGGATTTACTTCTGGACAGCTCTAAAAATTATTTAATAATAACTTCTCATTTTGCAGATAAGCAAACTGAGGCCCTATAGGTTCAGATCGCCACAATACAACTCAATTTTCCTTTGTGCTTTAACAGGATGAGAAAGGATCTTGCAACTTTCTTATTTTAAAAAGTAAGAATATTAAATGTTTAAAATGGTACCATAGGAAGCCCAGAAAAATAACAAGTATAAACCATGGAAAACCACAAGGAAAAAATAAATGAAATATTGTTAGACTGCACCACCATTTGACACATCATTAAATGATCAATATTCACTTTGGAAATTGACTCTTGAAAGACATTTTGACTGAAACAAGTGAAAAGAAGTCAAAAAATAGGACTCAAACACAGCGGAGAAAATAAAATGCTCTGGACACACCTTTTAACCCTGCTTACCTGTAGCAAGATCAAAGCCAAAGCTTACCTTTAGACATTAAAAAACAAAACAAAAAATCTCAAGGTCTTTTTTGTTGAATGAGAATTTTACTACCCTTAAAAATTTGCAAACTGCAGAGTTGAGCAAGATAAAAAAAAAATTTGTATACAACAGGAAGAATTCTCAGCTTTTTCTTCTCAAATATCCCGTTTAAAGAAGTTGGATATTTTCATTCCTCTCAATGTAAAATTGACAGTTACAAAGAAAATGTGGAATTTTTTAAAACCATGCTTACCATTGCATTAAGTTGAGAATTGCTTGCTTGAGTAATGCCCAGGATGTTGTTGGTATGCATCACTTCCACTGAAAAACTGGGCAGCCAGCTAGCAATTCGGGAACCTAAAGGTAGATAGGAAGAACATGTAGGTATGAAAGTCCAGAAATTTTCAAATTTCTCTCCCAATGTCAGAGAGGATTCAACGTCCCTCATTTCACCCTTACTTAGTCCTTATTGAACTTCTTTTTTCCCCACTGTATCAAACTACAATGTAAATATTCAAGTAATGGACTTCCTAACTCACCCATTCTTAAAAAAAACATCTCAAACCACTCATCCCACATTTCTTTTGTTCACAGCATAACTCCTAGAAAAATCTGGCTTCTGTACTCAACACTTGACAAACTGTTCTTTCCACGATGATCAGTTTTAACCTTTTATCAGGCCTTACGCTTCTCTTTGTCTCTTCCCTGCCCTATCAACCCCCTGACAAAGATTTTTATTAGTATGCTGAGAAAGGGGATGGGGAATCTCTTGAGTAAATATCAAATCATACCAAATAACAGCAATCACCTCAATCTAATACCTGCCTTATCCTTTCATAGTTAAAGCACCTTTTCAGAGGTGGGGGCAAAAGAGAGTTCACTGGTTGTATCCACAGGGCCAGCCCATTCTAGGGAAGGGTAATGGCTGGTCTGGACAACCCAGCTGGTTTGTGGATATTCAACAGAAGAATGCATGCCTCGCATTTGCTCTCCTCTGTGGCAGCCTGAACTTAAAAGCTCAGGATAATCATGGTCCAGGAATATATGTACAAATCCATACCTATCACAATGTACTTATGGTCTTGAATTATTCAAGGAGCTGCCAGACTTCTCAAAGCATACCTAGAAACTAGTCCGTCATCTCTGAAGCAGCTCCTATATGTTGGTCAGGGTGATCTGGACCTTCACAGGCACCCCAGACCAATTTTTCATCTCTACCCCAACCCAACCTCCCAACTCAGAGCTAAAACTATCCTCAAGGTCACCCAACCTCTTTAGTTATGATGCTGTCCTTTTGGTTATGCTCTCCTCCCTGGATTTCATGCTAATGCTCTATTCTGGCTTTTCTCCTCACTCTCTTTTGCTGAATTCCACATCCCAGCACCTATGTGAAAGCATACTCCAGGGCCCTTGAGCATTTTTCCTTCTTTCTCTACACTTAAGAGTTCATACGGGTGCATTTATAGTCTCTATCTCTTTGTAGAGGACTTACACACTTTTTTTTTTTTTTGCCTGGGCAACTTGCCCAGGGTAACACAGCTAGTAAGTGTCAAATGTCAGAGACCAGATTTGAACTCAGGTCCTCCTGACTTCAGGGTCAGTGCTCTATCCACTGTACCACCTAACTGCCCTGACTTCCACACTTAAAAATCCATTTATTATCTCTCCCCACTGAATTCCAGTTCTGTATTACCATCTGCCTGCTAAATATCCAGCTGTCCCACAGGCATTCTCAAACTCAGTACATCCAAAACAAAACTCATTTTCTTTCCCCTTAAACTTACCTTCTCCTTAACCAATGTATTTTTGTTCTGAGTCTCACTACACCTTGGAGGGATCCTCAGCTCTTTACCCTCCCTTACCCCTCCATAACCAATTACCTGACAAATCTTTTGGGTTGTCTTCACATGTATCATATTAGTCACCTTTTATTCACATAGCTTTCACCCTAGTCAAGCCCACACCAGCTTTTGCATAGACTATTAAACTAGCCTGATTAGCCTCTTTGACTCCATTCTCTCTCATCCCCAATCCAAAGAAGTCAAATTTAATTCTATTTTTAAAATTTAAGCTGGCATGGGTTTAATACTCTCCCTCAGTGCTGGAAGTCCAAATTCCTTTACCTTTGCAACTCCACTCTTTACTGATATTCCTGAGAAATTTGCCTAAAGGTCAAGTTTTTGTCTTAAAAGTGAAGGGTGGGGACAGCTAGGTGACGCAGTGGATAGAGCACCAGCCCTGGATTCAGGAGGACCCGAGTTCAAATCTGGCCTCAGACACCTAACACTTACTAGTTGTGTGACCCTGGGCAAGTCACTTAACCCCACTGCCTAGCCCTAAAAAAAGGAAAAAAAAAAGTGAAGGGTAGAGTTACAAAGGAGTTTGCTTACAGAATTAAATTCAAAGTCAAGATCTAGCCATTTACAAAAATACTCATTTTTTCTGTTTTCTTTATAAAGAAGAGATGCCTTCAATGAAAAGTCTCCTGGATCTGGAGGCAGAGAACCTAGATTTAAATCCTGACTTTGCTTTTTACAGCCTGTGTAACCTTGGAGAAGTCACTCAGCCTTTTTTGGGCTTTCCTCCTCTATACACTGGAAGTGACCGGACTACATGGGATCAGGGTTCCCACACCCATTCTAAATCTAGGACCATACTATGAAAACACTATCCAAGGTTAAACAAATTCAACAGACAGAAGCAAAATCTAAGGTTCTGTGATCAGACTGGTTGGTTTGGGGATAAGGATTTGGGGGGAGTCTCAGATGGTTAAAAACAACTAACAAACCATCAAAGTGGAAGAAGTGGTTATGCTGGTTTAGGCGAGGTCGGCCTTCAGCTGCTGCCACAGGCACCAAATTCTCATCCAAGTTCTCCCCTTGCTGGTCCTCTCGGATTCGATTATTGTCAGCAATATTCAGAGACATTCTGCAGGTAGGACAGGAGGTATCCTGTTCAAGCCAGGAGCGGAGGCAGGAGCTAATGAAAAATATCAATTTTTCAATCATGAGAAGAATTAATATGCTCGATTGCTCTTACAAATGCCTCTAGAAAAATTACCAAATACTATTCTGAATGCATTCCATTATCCAACAATGCTTTATATCACCTGTATATAAAGGAACATCACTGGTCAACTTCAGGTAAATATATTACTTTGTGGGCAAAAAAAAATTAAAGTCACAATAAGACCACTTTGAACGTTTAAGGTATTCAAATATTCTTTAAGAACAATATTGGGGATAAGTAAAACAACCCACCTTTGGGAAACTTGTTTACCTGTATTATTTTAAAAAAAACCCACCTGTAAAGAATTTAATAGAAATTAACATAGATGTCTATTTTGAGTTCTCTATACAAACTTCTTTCTTACTTTCCACGGGCAAAAAGAAAAACTAAAGGGTGTTATTTGTTCATAACTTCCCTAGGTTTCAACTGACAGATTTTGTCTCTACTTTCATCTATTACTTGATGCCTCTCCCAGAATAAGCTCATCATTTCTAATCT
The DNA here is from genome assembly GCF_900497805.2 of Vombatus ursinus. NCBI lineage: Eukaryota > Metazoa > Chordata > Mammalia > Diprotodontia > Vombatidae > Vombatus > Vombatus ursinus. The sequence goes on along the minus strand of NW_020954571.1, from coordinate 17,046,408 downwards.
AATCACCAAGCAGCCAACAAGTCTTGATTGACACAATCTTCCCCAGCCTCCCCTCCTTCTGGAAGGTGGAGTACCAAACTCTTCCTAAAGCTTTCCTTTATGGAGGGCAGAAACTGGGCTTTCAGTGTCCAGTCCCCCAACCTCCCCCACTTTCTAGCCTGCTTTCGTGTGTGTCTCCTCCACTTGTCTGTAAACTCCTTGAAGGCAGGGACTGTCTTTCTTTGTATTAATTGTATCCCCTCATGCTTGCCACACAGTAGGAATTTAATGTTTTTTGGATTGGGGAAATTGAGTCCACATCTTGGTTATCTCTTGTTCCTTTCAAAGATCAGCTCAAGTGTTGGCTCTTACAAGAGGCTTTTCTGATTCATTCAGTTGTCAGAGTACCCTAACTGCAGAAACTGCCTAGTATTTCTCTTGAAAATATCTTATATTTACTTATCTTTGTACTTGTAAATTCTTTGAGGGCAAGATAACTGCACATCATCTATCAGAGGGTCCAACGCACAGCTGGCACAAATTAACTTAAATCGAAACCTTCCTTAAACCCACCCCTACTCCAAAGCTCTCTATTTTTACCCAGGGCACAATCATTCTCCCAGTCACTCAGTTTTGCAATTTCAGTCATCCCCACCTCCTACATCCAAACTTAGTAATTCTATCTGCACAACTCATGGGGCCAATCACCCTAGTCTGGCTATCATCACAGCTCTCACATGGGCAACAGTCTCCTAATTGGTCTGCCTTCTTTCTAGTCTCTCCCCTCCTCAATCATCTTCCAGAGCATAGGTCTGCCTACGTCACTTTCAGTGATTCCTTTCTGCATGCGCAAAAGACAAACTCCTCAACTTGTTTAAAGAATTTCACAATCTGAATCCAGCCTATACTGGGTCTTTCCCATACTTATTTCTCATTATTCCCTTTCATGTATTCTCTGCCTTCTAGACATATTGACGTAATTTTTATTTCCCAAATTTGGGGTTCCATTTCCAACCTCCATGCATTTGCACACACCTGGGATGCACTCCTTCTTCACCTCTATATCTCAATAGACTCCTAAGCCTCTTTCAAAGAGCCCAGATGCCACCTCCCACAGGAAGCCTTTTCTGATTCCCCATAGTTGTTAGTGGTCTTCCCCTTCTCACAGTATCTTATATTTACAGATGTGTATGCATGTTTTACACACCCACAGCCCCCCAGGAGAATATTAAACCCCTTTAGAGTCTTCCACACTCACTGCCCTCATTTCCTCACCTCCCACTTATTTCTGAACCCCTTAAAAGTCTGGCAAGACTCCACAGAAATACTATCTCCATGATGATAAGATCTCTTAAATGCTAAATCAGACGCCTTTTTCTCTTTCTATTTGACCTCTCTGCAATTTTTGACACTTTTCACCACCTTTGCCTAGATACGTGGCTTCTGGGGCACTGCTCTCTTCAGGTTCTTCGGCTACCTAGTCACTCCTGTTTCCTTTATTGGATCTTTGTCTACAATCCAACCTGTAGACATTTTCTAAGGCTCTGTCCTGGGCACCCTTCTCCAAACCCTCTTTCTTGGTGCTCTTCCAAAGGTTTAATTATGTGTGCAAATGACTCAAAAAAATTTATATATTAAACATAATTTCTCTTCTGAATTCTAGCCTTGCATTACCAAGTACCTGACAGTCATCTATCTGACTGTCCCACTGGCACCTCAAGTCTGAGAGGCCCCAAATGGAACTTACCTTCTTTCCACTCCCAACCCACTGCTCCTCCAAACTTCCTTATTTCTGTTGAGAGCATAACCAATCTTTAAGTCACTCAGGCTTATAACCTTTCTTAACAATTAATAACAATTCTTAAACAAATAACAATTCTCTTGCTCACTTCCATATCAAATCAGTTGCCAGGGATGTTAACCTTAACCTTCTCAACCTCTTTCATGACCTTCCCTTTCTTTTCATTCACATGACAATCACCCTAATTCATAGGCTCATTACCTCTTCTCTGGACTACGTACTGTAATAGCTCCTTATACATATCCCTGCTTCTAGTCTCTACTCTCCAATCCAACTTGTCTTCCACACAGCTGCCAAATTAACATTACTAAAACACAAGTCACTTCCCTGCTCAAATAATCCTCAGTTGTTCCCTGCTATTGCTTTGAGTAAATAGAAAACTGTGGAATTTAATTCCAAAGAATTTAATTCTTTTCAAATATTTCATATTATTTTCTTTTCTTGACCTACTCCACATTTCAGTCAAATTGGCTTATTAGTTATTATCCAAAATTGACATTCTATCTCCTGTCTTGGAATCTTTGTCTCCTATAACTTCAATGCATTCCTCCTCCTCATCTGTCTTACGATCATAGGGTCAAAAATTTAAGGATGAAAGAGAGAAGAGATCATCTGACTTAACCCTCTAATTTTTCAGATGGAAACCGAATCCCAGTGGTCAAATAACTTGCCGAACCATCATCACCTAGTTAGTAAGTGGCTAAACTAGGATCTGAAACCAGACCTTCTGGTTCCAAATCCAGTCCCCTTTCTACTATACAAAGTTCAGCTCAAGCACTTCTTACAGAAAGCCTGCTACTTCCCACCATTCTATTCTATTTATACTCTCTATAGTCACCAATGGTCCTTAACTGCCAAATCCAAAGGACTTTTTTCAGTACCCACCCTCCTTGACTCCTGCAGATTTGAACACAGTTAACCCTACTGGATGTTCTCTCCCTTGCCTAGGTTTTGTAGACAGATTACTGTCCTGATACTGTCTGTCTTTTTTCTGGGTCCTCATCTTTTAATATTTATTCATCTTCACGCTTATCCTTGAACTTTTCTTTTTCTCTCTTCTCATTCTACTCTGACAATTTCATTCACTTCTATTTCAACTACCTACCACTTCCCTGCAGATGACTTACAAATTTCTAAGCCTTATCTCTCTTCTGAGATCTACCAACAATTTCAAGAATTAAGAGATTATTTTCACTTCAAACCAGGACTTGGATTGTGCTATGTGGAATGTTAAAAGAATCAAAGAAAACCCTGTTGAGGACTGGTCTGAGTAACAGAAATAGAGAGAACTATTTGATACTTTTTTTGTTTAGTTTCTCTGCAAGGCAAATAATCTTTGGACTGGAAAGCACTTAACAAAAAACTGCTAAGGGGAAGCCGATACCCAAGATAAGAACAGAACATGTACCTACCTGTCTTTGATGAATTTAAAAGACCAGTTCTTGATGAACTATATCCTCAAATACTCAAAGAACTGACAGCTGTGACAATATTTTGCCAATAATATCTGAAAAACTAGCATTGCTAGAGAAAAAGTAATTTTGCCCAGAATTTTGAGAAACACAAACCACCTCCACCTGCAACTCCATACTACATCTCGTGAGCTCTGCCTGATTTAAAGTCCACAGAGGCCCCTCCCAGGTTAGGCTCATTGCCTCTAATCTCATCACCATACTACCAAACTAAGCCTGGATTGATACCACCTCCCACAGATTGGGGGTAGAGTTCCAAACTAGCAGGGTAGGGGTTGAGAGTGGTCTCCCCCCCTCCCAATGCTTTCCTTTAGAGAGTAAAAATTAGGTTGCATCTATTGCTGTCTGGCATCAGTTCCACAGAACAAGATATCCCCTCACTGGGTACTTCTTGGTGGCCCCCCAAAAAAATCCTACCCTCCTCTTTTTATGTGTATTATCTCCCCCATTAGATAGTAAGACCCTTGAAGGAAAGGACTATCTTTTTTTTTTTTTAATCAATTATATCTCCAGAGTTTAGCACAGTGCTGGGCACAGAGTAGGTACTTAATAAATGTTTATTGGATTAGATCTATATTCTGTACTGGGCCTGACTCAGGTCAGCCCCCTGGTAGTTCATGTTCCACAATGGAAAAAAAAATGAGACAATTGTAGGTCATTCAACAGTCAACAAAAAGATTTCTTCTAAACAACATTTTGTTGCAATCTGATTTTTTAATCCATTCTGCTACCCCTTTCATGGGTAAGTTCATTGCATTCACATTTGAAGTTATAATTGCTATTTTTATATTTCCCACCAACCTATTTTTCCTTACTATTGTCTTTCTCAACCTCTTTTTACCCTAGCCTTCCTTACACTTTAGTTTACATCTAACAACTACCTCCCTAAGCCACATTCTTTTAAAGAATCCCTTTCTTATCCTCTCCCTTTACCCTAATTCCTTATTCCACCCACCCCTCTAAGAGTCCTCCGTTATCCTCTCCTCCACCCTCCTAAATATTAATCTATACATTCTTCTAAAAGTTCCTACCTTATCCTGTCCCCTTGTCCTTATTTCTTTCTAAGTTTAGAATACTTATACACCCTTTTAGAGGTATATGATGTTCCCTCTTTTCATCTTTGTTTAGTGGTATAGTCACTCTTTTCATTTTGGTTTTCTTTTTTAAAATCATATATTGACCAGTGGTTTATCTATCTTACTGTTTTTTTTTTCATAAAACCAACTCCTAGTTTTATTTATTAATTCAACAGCATTTTTACATTCAATTTTATTAATCTTACCTTTAATTTTTAATTAGGGATTTTTAGTTTGTTCTGTTTATTATTTTTATATAATTTTTATAATTTTTTAAATTGCATACTCAAGTCATTGGTCTGCTCTTCCTCTATTTTTACTTATGTAATAAGCATTTGCTTTCCCTATACCTCATACATTTTCATATGTTGTCTCTTTGTCATTCTCTGTAATGGAATTACTGATTGTTTCTATGATTTGTTCTCTAACCCACACTTTTTCTAAGATTAGGTTGTTTAGTCTCTAATTCGTTTTAATCTGTTTCTGTGGTCCTTTATTAAATATAATTTTTATTGCAATGTGATCTGAAAAGGATGCTTTTAATATTTTTGTTTTTAACTATAAGCCCTAATATATAGTCAATCTTTGTAACGGTACTATGAACCAGTGAGAAAAAGGTGTATTCCTTTCTGTTACCATTCAGTTCTCTACATATCTAACTTACCTAAAATACATATTCATATTTAGCTCATCTAAAATTCTGTTCACTTCTTGACTTATTTATTTTTTTGGTTAGATTTGTCTAGTTCTGAGAGAGGAAGATCAAAGTCCCCCACTACAATAGTACTTCTACCTATTTCCACCTGTAATTCATTTAAGTTTTCTTTTAAAAATTTAGATGCTATAGTATTTGGTATATATAGGTTTACTATTGATATTGTTTCATTGTCTATAGTATCATTTATCAAAATGTAGTTACCCTATTTATCTCTTTTAATTAAATCTATTTTAGCTTTAACTTTGTCTTAGATCATGACTGCTACCCCTGCTTTATCTGCATCAACTGAAGCATAATAAATTCTACTCCAATCTTTTATTTTAACTTGGTGTGTATCTCTCATTTTTAAATATTGTAAACAACATATTGTTGTAATCTGACTTTTAATCCATTCTGCTATCAGTTTTATGGGTGAGTTCATCCCATACACATTCAAAGTTATAATTACTATCTGTACATTTCCCTCCATCCTATTTTTCGTCATCATTGTCTTTCTCAGCCTCTTTAACCCTAGCCCTCCTCATATTCTAGTTTACTTCTAATCGCTACCTACTTAATCCACACCCTTGTATTTTTTTTTACTTTTTTTGATTTAAAAGTATTTTATTTTTTTGCAATTACATGTAAAGATAGTTTTCAACATTCATTTTTATAACATTTTGAGTTCCAAATTTTACTCCCTCCCTCCCTAAGACAGCAAGCAAACTGATATAGGTTATACACATACAATCATGTTAAACATATTTCCACAATAGTCATGTTGTGAAAGAAGAATCAGAACAAAAGGGAAAAATGATAAGAAAAACAAAAACAAAAAAAGTGAAAATAGTATGCTTTGATCTGCATTCAGAGTCCACAGTTCTTTCTCTGGATGTGGATAGCATTTTCTATCATGAGTTTTTGGGAACTGTCTTGGATCACTGTACTGCTGAGAAGAGCTAAGTCTATCATGGTTGATTATCACACAATGTTGCTGTTACTTTGCACAAGGTTCTAGTGGTTTTGCTCACTTCAATCAGCATCAGATCACGTAAGTCTTTCCAGGTTTTTCTGAAATCTGCCTGCTCATCATTTCTTAAGGAACAATAGTGTTCCATTACATTCATATACCACAACTTGTTCAGTCATTCCCCAATTAATGGGCATCCCCTCAATTTCCACCACAATTGGCCACCACAAAAAGAGCTGCTATAAATATTTTTTGTACATGCAGATCCTTTTCACTTTTTTTATGATCTCTTTGGGATATAGACCTAGTAATGGTATTGCTGGATCAATGTACAGTTTTATAGCCCTTTGGGCATAGTTCCAAATTGCTCTCCAGAATGATTGGACAGTTCACAACTTCACCAACAATGCATGAGTGTTCCAATTTTCCCACATCTTCTTCAATATTTATCATTTTCCTTTTCTGTCATATTAGTCAATCTGACAGGTGTGAGGTGGTACCTCAAAGCTGTTTTGATTTACATTTCTCTAATCAACAATTCATAGTATTTTTTCATATGACTATAGATAGCTTTAATTTCCTCATGTGAAAACTGCCTGTTCATATTCTTTGACAATTGAATGAATTAAAGAATGACTTATATTCTTATAAATTTGACTCCATTCTCTATATAGTTAAGAAATGAGGCCTTTATCAGAAACACTGGCTATAAAAATTATTTGCCAGCTTTCTGCTTTCCTTCTAACGTTGGTTGCATTGGGGATTTTTTTGTGCAAAAATTTTTCATTTAATGTAATCAAAATTATCCATTTTTGTATTTCATAATGTTCTCTAATCTCATTTGGTCATAAATTCTTCCCTTCTCCATATATCTGACAAGTAAACTCTTACTCTCCTAATCTGATTATGGCATCTATCAGCCTTTATGTCTAAATCATGTACCCAGTTTTTTTTTGTTTGTTTTTTTGCGAGGCATTTGGGGTTAAGTGACTTGCCCCGGGTCACACAGCTAGTAAGTGTCTGAGGCCAGAGTTGAACTCGGGTCCTCCTGACTCCAGGGCCAGTGCTCTATCCACTGCACCATCTAGCCGCCTCTTCATGTACCCATTTTGATCTTACCTTGGTATGCTGTGTAAGATGTTGGTCTATGCCTAGTTTCTGCCATACTATTTTTCAGTTTTCTAGCAGTTTTTGTCAAATAGTAAGTTATCCCAGAAGCTGGATTCTTTGGGTTTGTCAAACAGTAGATTACTATAGTCATTTACTACTAGTCCACACCTTTTTAAAGAATCCCTTTCTAATCCTTTCCTTATACCCACTACACTAAGAGACCCTCCCTTATCCTCTCCTACTACCAATGGCTTAGAGACCCTTAACTAAAGGTCTGGGTTATGCTAACCAGAAGTCCAATGAGATCTAAAGATTAATGCAAGACATTTTCTCAAATTATATATCTTTTTTTTTCTCTTTTGGAAGCAATTGGGGTTAAGTGACTTGCCCAAGGTCACATAGCTAGTAAGTGTCTGAGGCCAGATTTGAACTCAGGTCCTCCTGATTCCAAGGTCAGTACTCTATCGACAACACCACCTAGCTGCCCTTCAAATTATACATCTTTAAGCAACCTACATGTCTTATCTGAAAACTGGCCCCACACTGGTCAACCAGTTATTGTTTCCATGTTCCTTTGATTGAACAGATACCTAGGGGGAAGCAGGACACCTCTTTTTCTGATTTCAGGGAATTGAACTTGTTTGCTCTTCCCCTCCCAACATGGAAAGTCCCTAATTAGAAATCAGATAACCTAATCTTATATCTTGGTTTGTACTCTGTTGTTTTCTTTTAATTCACTATCTTATTTAAATAATTGTTTTTAATGCATAAAAATCTCTCTCCTCCTGTATGCCAAAGCTGAGGAGGTTTGATTCTGATTTGTTATGCAACTGACATGTATTACTTAATAAATACATATGGTGTTGGCTGCCAGGTGTCTTCTATTTGGCAAGAACACCAAATGTTCGCTAGCTGAGGAAGTTTCTAGGCTCTTTTAACCTCCAAAGTGAAGTGATCTACAATTGTTAAATTTCCATAGGAAATGATGGCAATCCATCTCAGTGTAGGGTTCTTTTTCCCACTGACAAATTAATCTTCCTAAAAGAACACTATACATCAATCAACTTACACTGCTTAAAAAAAAAAAACCAAAAGATTTACTTAGCCATAGCAAAAGAATATTTAACAAAGACACACACCAAAGACCCCAGAAGGAAGTTCCCTTGCCTAAGTTGCCCATTGTGGTCTACCAACCAAGTATCAGAACTATTTTGTTCTCAAACAACTGGAAGAATGTCAACAGCTTATACTTTTAAGTCTTCTGAACTAATTAAATCTCAAGAATGTTTTTAATACCTTCTAAGAAAAAACTAGTCAAACTTGTATTGGGGCAATGGTTAGGGATATTGTTCACACTACATGTATATGAACAACATAAAAAATGATCAAAATAATATAAAGAAAAAGAATACTAAGAAGGAAGTAGAACTAGGAGTAAGTGTAATGGGTCAATTCTGTTCCCAGGGAACAGATAAAGAAACATTACCAATGTTTCTCTCAATAAAGAGGAGAGAAAACCAGGGTTTCTGAATGTAGAACACAATCACCATTTAACTCTTTTCTTTTGTTGCAAGAGAGGGTTTGATACAGGTAGAGAAGAGTATATCCAGAAATGACTGTGATATAAAAATGCATCAATAAAGATATTTTTCTTTTTTGCAAATAAGGAAAAGGAAGTGGTGATCACAAAGAGCTAGCATGGCTTCATCAAGAACAGGTAATGGCTAACTAAATGTATTTCCTTTTAAAATAAGTTAATAAACTAACATATTAGGAGAATACTATGGATATATTTTTAGCTAGATTTTAGCAAAGCATTTGTAAAATATCTCATACTATGGAAAAATATCTCACACTAGTGGAAAAAATGGAGAGATGTGGGTAAGATAACATTAAAATTAGATGGATTTGAAACAAGTTGAGTGATTATCATCAAGCAGTACTCATAAATGATTCAATACTAACCTCAATGGTTTCTGATGTAGTGCCCCAAAGATCTGTGCATTGCCCTCTGCTGTTTATTTTATTTATGAGTTGAATAAAGGCATAGATGAAATGCTTATCAAATTTGCAGATGATACAAAGCTGGGAGGGACCGGCAAACAAACAGGATGACAGAGAGTCCAAAAAGATCTCAACTCCAAGGGTCAAGTAAAAAACATTTATTGAGCACCTTCTATGCGCCAGGCACTGTGCTAAGAGCTGTGGATACAAAGAGAGGCAAAAAAACAAAACAAAACCAGTCCCTACTCTCAGGGAGCTCATATTCTAACGAAGGAGTAATAGCCTAATGTAGCAGCTCCATTGTGGCTGAAGAAAAAAGTTTATCATAGACACAATGAAAAACATTTTCCTTTTTTGGTCTGTTTTCTATTCTCTTTTGTTCTTTAAATGTTTTTGAAATAACCTGGCTTACTTGGATTGCACATCGTTTTCTGCAAACTTGTTTTTCCCTTCACCACTTGTCGCTGTTTTGAGCTGATACTGCTCATAAATCAGGACCATTCTTCTTTATAAGGTTTTATGGATTAGTTAATATTCTAAACTAGTTTTGCTGCTGACTGCCAGGTGTCTTCTATTTGGCAAAAACACCAAATGTTTGCTAGCTGAGGCAGCTTCTAGGCTCTTTTAACCTCCAGGTGAAGTGATCTACAATTGTCAAATTTCCATAAGAAATGATGACAATCCATCTCAGTGTAGGGTTCCTTTTCCCACTGACAAATTAATCTTCCTAAAAAAACACTATACATCAATCAACTTACACTGCTTAAAAACCTCTAGTATATATTGAAAACTCTTTATCCCAAGGATTCAAGAACCTTTTTTGGCCCTTTCTTACTTCTTCAATCTTTTTTTTTAATAGTTACTTATAAAAAACTTTTACTGCATCCAAAGCTCAGGGTAGAGCACCTATCCCCAAACTCCCTAGTTATGCCACAATTAATCTGATTTCTCTGAGCCTCTGTTTCTTCATCAGTAAAATGCAGAGGTCGGTGCATCAAATAAGATGCCTAAAAAGTGCTTTGTCAGCCTAAAGCATTAAGGTAATGTCAATTACTATTATTAGCATCATGAAAACTGCACCCTACACAGTCAACATATGATAAATACTTGTGACACATCATAGTAGGAAGAGACCTAGACCAGAAGTCATGCAATCCATTATCAAGCTGCAGCACCAACTTAACCTTAGGCTAGTTACAACCTCTCTGGCTTCAGTTCACTCATCTGTAAAATGAGAAGGCTTAAAATTATAGCTCCATCATTTTATGATCTATGATCTTTCCCTTAAAGATTTGAAGGCACTAAACAAAGAATTTCTAACTTCTAATCCATATAGGAACTGCAAGATCTAGACCTTTAGGGATCAATTGTGCAAAAAATTAAAGAGAAAGATGGACAAGGAAACTAAAATTAAGAGAAAATCTAGCAGTCAATAGGTAAGCCTACTCATCAAGACTGATATATTAATTTACATTGATGACCATTTCATATCTGTAGTTTAAGGTAAACAGGATATTCTTCCTTACTTGTAGTGTTTCCTTGGGCTAAACTTGAAAGCAGGTCAATCTATTCAGGTATTCTGAAATGTTTATCAAATAAAGTAGTATATTTTAAACAATTAAACAACGTAATAAGTAATTTCTTGAGCATATATTTTGCCTGGTAATTACAGAATACAAAAAAGACTATTATGGCAAGGTCCTTGATCTCAAATAAGGCTAACCTGTCATATCTCCTTCATATATATCTATATCTATATCTATAGATATATATAGATATAGATATAGATAGATATAGATATATAGATATAGATATATAAATATAGATATATATATATATTTGGTGGGAATGGGAAGGGTGGGAAAAGGAAGGTCTGAATCTGATTTCACTAGTTTTGGAAACTCTTTGTATGAAAACTCTTTCTGCTGATGCAAATCAACAATTTTTCTATACCTTATAATCTTAAGAGTTGTTGCATGGGGCACTGAGCAGTGATTTGCTGTAGTTACACAACTAGTATTCCTCAGAACTTGAATTTACACCTTCTTGAGTCCAAGGACAATCCTCTAATGACTATGCTCAGGCTGCCTTTCACAGCCTTAATATTCCTGATTTCTGCTATTTTAGCAAGAAATATCAAATATGCATTCAGTTTAATAACATCTAAACACAGTGTTAGGTGGCATTATTTTACTACTGCTGCCTTTTATTTAGGTATACTAGAAGTCCACAGATGAGAGTTAACTAAACTTCAGAAAGAGCAAGAAAATACAATTTTAGTTACATAAATCTCATTCATTTGAAGTACAGTATTTCAACTGAAATCAAATATTCATGGTACTCATAAGCCTTATAAAGTCATTTCCCACAACAACCAATTCGTTTTCTAACGGCATCTAAGGATCTAGATATTTAAGCTTGACAAAAATCATAAGTTTTTCATAATTTGTAGAAGCCATGGAGAAAAACAAAACACATAAAACTTTTTTCATGAGCGTCTCTAATTAAACAACCTCCCTCTCAATCTGCTTAGTCAATTCACAGATGGACAATGGCTTAAAAATTAATCTTAAAATAAATCAAACATATATACCTACACTAAACTCTTCCATATTAAAAAAAAGCAACTTTCTACGTTCTTCTCAACTATACATTCTTCAAGGACAGGTATTGTGCTTTATACTTCTTTTGTACCTTTTACAATGCTTGAATTCAATAAAATTTTAATAAATACTTCAAGTCAACAATTTTAATAAAAATGTATTATATACATGCTAGGTGCAAGGCACTGTCCCAGGTGATGGGAATATGAAGACAAAAATAAATCTGTATCCTAAGGAAGCTTACAATCTATGGAAGCGGAAGGGGGAGATAACGATATATACTCAGATAGTATGTGGTAATTTGAGGAGTTAGAAAACATCAATGGCTAGGAACAAGGAAAGTCTTCATAGGAACAAAGCGTCATAGATCTAAAGCTACAAGAGACCTTAGATGTCATATAGTTCAACCCTCTCATTTTATAGATGGGGAATCTGATGTTCACAAAGGTCAAGTGACTTGCCAAAGGTCACAAAGCTAGTCAGTGGCAAAGCTGGTATCTGAACCTAGTTCTCTTGACTCTAAGTCCAGTCAGTATTCTATGCACCTGACCAGGGGTCAGCCAACCATGACCCTTTGGCCCAGACCTGTTTTTGTATCACCGGTGAGCTATGAATGTTTTTTTTTTTTATTTAAAAATACAATATAACTTTATTTGTAAATGTAAAGATCATGCTCAGTTTGCAAAAGTGGCAGTAGTTTATAGTTTACTGACCCTTGTACCAAGCTACATTTCATGGAGATGACATATGAGCTGAGGCTTGAAAGAAGATAAAGATTTTGAGTGCCAGAGGTGAGGGCAGGCATGAGAGACAGGCTGTGCAAGCACTCTAGGAAACAGAATAGCAAATTCAGGCAATAGCAAGTGGGCCAATTTGGCTAGAACACAAAGTGCGTAAAAAAGGAATAATGTGAAATAAATCTAGAAAAGTTAGTTTGGAATCAAATTATGAAAGGCCTTAATTGTCATACTAAAAAGCTGACATTTCATAAAAAGCGTATCATAACAAAGGTAAGGAACCAAGGAAAGTTTTTAAATAAGGGAGGGACATGGTTAGCCCTGCGCCTTGGGGATTTTATTTTGTCAACTATAGAGAAGATGGATTGAAGAAAGGCAAAACAGTAAACAAATTCAATTAGGAGGCTGCTATAAGAGTATAGGTGAGAGGTGATGAGGGCTTGAAAAAAGGTAATGGCAATGTGAATGGAGAAAAAGCAAAGAATTTAAGAGAAGTTGTGAAGGTAGAATCCATAAAATTTAGCAAGTGATTAAATGTGAGGGGGATGAGAGAGGGTTTAAAAACCAAGGGTTAACTCCCAGGTTATGAATCTGAATAACGGGGAAGATGGTTGTGTCGTAGAGAGAAAACTGGAATCACTCAAAAGGCAATGGAGATAGCATATAGTAAACTTGAACAGGCCCCAAAACAAAGTTTTATGGTGGAGAAGCAGTGTATAAAGGATGTCAACAAAGAAATGTATGAGAAAAAAGAAAAGACTGGCTGGTCAAAGGCAAGAAGAAAGAGAAAATAATGGACAACTCAAGTGTTCCAATGGACTACATGTATCTAAGATCTTTTCCAGATCTATGATCCTATGCTCCTATAAACCTTTCCTTTGCCCTTAGATGTTAATGTTTTCTAACTCCTCAAATTACCTTATTATTTTCTCAATATCAAGAGAAAATGAAGAAGACCCCCAAAATGCTGAGACACATCCCCTCCCTGCTATGGTGAGCTCCTGGAAGGACAAACAAGAGCAGTGATGGATTGGCATGGATGGGCTGTGAATTGTATTGTTGGAAAAAACACCTACATCATTGTGAGTACAGATTCATGAATATTTTAAAATAAAAAAGAAATATCCTAATAATAGCTGTTGTCCAAATATGGAATAGACTAGGAACATAAAAAGTTCTTAGAACACTGGAGATCCACCACCACCCATCAGGTGTACTGTAGTGAGGTTTCCTCCTTGGGTGTGGGTTACACTAGATGAAACCCTTCAGATACTTGAATACAGCTATGTCTCTTCTAAGTCTTCACTTCTCTAGTGTAAACATGCCTAGTTCTTACCATTGAGCCTCAAATGGGGACAGTCTCCAGCTCCCCCTCACAATGCTGGGTGCCTGTTCTGGACATATTCCAGCCTGTCAACATCTTTCCTAAAATGTAATACCCCAAAGCAAACACAATACTTCAAGTCTAACACCATCAAATGTACCAAATAGTATAGCAAGTGAATTTTATGAAGTGAGTTAAAGCCTGTTTTTTAGGAGCTTTTAATCTAAGGCAGATAGCACTGATAGAGACAGAGAAAGCTTTCAAGCATTTTCTAGGCAGGACCGAACCTGAACTATCCAAGGCAGATATCTATTTCCAAGGTAAGCCATATCACTACTCCACTAACAACTGAGTTTATCTTCTGGGCTGTTTAGAAATCTTGATCCTAACTCACCTCAACTCATTAAGAATGCATTTGTTTATTGCTCTAGCAAGTTCACAGAGCATTTTAATACCATGCTGAAAAGAAATTTCTTATTCAATAAAAATAAAGTACTACATGTGGGGTCATAACCGGAAAAGGTAGTGAGAGGAATTGCCCTGAAGCACTTTCTAACAGTGATGCTGGGATAGAAGGGAATGTGTAAATGGAAACGTTTGAGGAGGTGGAGCAGATTCCCCCATCTACATACGTTTCTTGAAAGCCTCCCCCTCCCCCAGATCAGACACTATTGAAGGTATAGAAACTGCATAGTCTCTCAGCTATATATATTTCCATACCTCTCAATGTTTTCCTCTGCAAAATGAAGTAGCTACACTCAAATGATTTCTAGGGGTCCCTTTAAGCTTCAACATGTGATGTTTTTCATTACACACATACTTGTGAAAGAGATGTCCGCAGGGCAGTTTCCTTGCTGACTGCATGGAGTCCCAGCATATGGCACAGTCATCATTATTGACAGCTAGTTCTTCAGGAGTTGCAACTGCAAACCTTAACAAAAACAAAAAATAAAGTAAAAAATGAAGCAGGAACATCAATGTTGTTCTTCTAAAGCACTACAGTAATTCAGAGCAATCAATCAGCATTATTCAACTCTTAATACTATTACAGCTGTTAAGAATGACAACCCATACTTTAGTTTACAAGGAATATTCATATAGCTTCCCCACAGCAACTGAGTGAAACAAATAGGGCAAGTGTAATTCAGCCTCATTTTGCAGAAATGGAACTGAAGCCTAAGGAGGTCACAGATCTGTTACACTGCCAGTAAATGGATAAGCCAGAGTTGAAAGGAGGGGCTTCTAATTTCAAATCAAGTGTACTTTCCATTGCATTATGATGCCCCACCCTAAGTAGGTGACAAGAAGCTGAAAATCTTTACACAATTTAAACAAAAATGATCCATGTTCACTTTTTTTCTACATCCTACTCAAGCTTGAGAAAAATATATTCATAAACTTCTTATTAAAATTCATGTTTACTGTTGGCAACTTCTGGATTTCTAGCCCAGGACAGTGAGGAAATTTAAAGTCCTAAAAGCCTGAAAAACCCAGATAAACAATCATAACAAAAATAACTGGGCTACCTTATGTTTACATAGTTACCTATGCTTGCAATGGTCTTCCCTTCATATCTGCCTAATGAAATACTACTTATTTTTTAAGATCTAAGCTATGTGCTACCTATTCTATAGAGAAAAAGCCTTTAAGCCAAGTAGTCATTAACAGACTCATAAACTGACTAAAAAAGAGTTTCTATTTTATCCTAGAGACAGTAGAGAGCTACTGAAAAGTCTTGAGCAGGGTTGTTGTATACTCAGATCTGTGTTTAGGAGTATGGTAGCAGTAGTCTGACGAAAGTAGGCACTTAATAAATATTTGTTAATTGCATAGATTCTCCTAAGATCATAATATTATGTTAAATTCATAATAAGGTATGACTAATAATTTTAAAAAACTTAAGGAATTTATTGCTATCCAACATCCAACACGACTGTATCTCAACACTGTTAATTTATGCTCACTTACCTGGCCTCCATATTTCCAACTACACGCAAGTAATTCTTGTGGCGACGGATTCGACGTTGTACCTCATGGAACAGATAACGTAGCTGCATAAAGATCACCAAGCTGGCCATGGACAACCAGATGTTGCCAAACAGCTTAAAGAAAGAAGCAGAAAAAAAAGTAATACAAAACTAATGTCCTGAAATTAATAATAGGATTCTGAAAGAAGTCATGTGGCATGTTTCATGGGTTAACATGAATCTGCTATGCCATGTAATTCAATGACTTCTAGCAAATTGTATAATGCACTGCTATCTGATTGCTATTAGGAATCTTCAAGTTATGTCTGAATGTTATATTCTGGATACATCTGATTTCACTCCTAAACAACCAAGTTGGTTTTCATCTTTATTATTTGCAAATTTAACCAAAGTAAAACTTAAGCCATTAAAACTTTTAAGTCAGGAACCAGCACAACGGTTCTTTTCATTAAAACACAATGATAAAAAACTAACATCTTAGGAATTTTTGCCTATGTTTATACAGCTACTGCTAATTTACAGAAACCAAACTGTGGTACATAGGCAATTTTATGTTAAAAAGTTACCCAATGACTCTAGTCAGCAGAGATGATAAAATCTTCTAGGAATATACTGAAAGACTCAATGGACTAGACATCAGACTAATTTATCCCAGGATGTTTCTTTGTATACTATGTACTTAGGGAAGACATTGAGATCACAGTTTAACTATCTTTTTATCAACTTGCTACATTTCATTACATATGTTTCACTTTAAAATTTATTAACGAGGTCTTATCCTGAGTTCTGTCAGATGATTATTGTGGTGTTACATACCAACATGTGAATATGGTGCATAAGGTCCAGGGACAACAAAGTGAGCTCCATAACAAAATCTGTATAATACACGTAAGTGCCCTTTCCTTCCCATGTCCCTTCATGATTGAGATCCCAGAGGTGAATTACATAACTGTTAAGAAGAAATAATATTTAAATTGTCAGGACTCATTTTAGTTTAAATTTGAAATTCTGCCCCATTTATATAAATGTCCCATCCTCCAAACTAAAGCCATAACTAAAAGGGGGACAAGTACAGTTTTCTCTTCATAGTACCAATGTAGAGAAGGGGGAGAGGGAGAAAAAGGACAGTGCAAGCTTCATTCTTATGGCAGATAAGCATTGTGGTCTTTTACCTAACTGATCCATGCCTTGGAATCCCCAGATTTCTAGTACTGGGGAGTTCCTCTCCCAAATACCTTCCCAAACATTAAACAAGACCCTCCTCTATCTCTCCAAGTAAAAAGAAAGCTAGCTACTAACCGTAAAATCACATGAGCAGTCCTCACTGTCACAAGGAGAGACTGTAAAAAATAAGAATACGCATTTGTACCTAATAAAATCCAAGAATATTCAGGTTGAACTCCCTTTAGCAATCTGATATAAAACAAGACATAATCAACTCAATTAACAAGGAGATTTTTTTTTAATATACTAAGAATATCACTTCCTTTAATTCCCCTGTCTCCTAAAGGTCATCTATTAGCCACTAATAATTCTACCATGAAGGAAACAGGAAGCAAATCAATTTAGTTAGCAGCCACTGCTAAAGGCTGGGTATGTCTGGTATTATCTGTGGATTTAATAATTCTGCCATTTTGTGATTCTTCTTTAGCAGAAAAAATAGAACAATGAAAACATTCACTACAAAGACCTCAGAGTCAAGTAAAGGACTACGTAACTTTCACAATCATATCCAAGTAGATACTATTCCTGATATTATGAACTCAGATCTTCAGCCCAAAGATGAATATTAACCAAGGTTTTAGAAACAGTCAATTCCACCAGATGGCAGTAATGTTATCTGTACTAGAGATAGTTGTTTTCAAAATCGTTGGGAACCCTTCCAGACATTTCATGACTAAAAAACCCAGCTGTTTACACTGTTTTTGAGTGAGGCTTATAGGTAACAATGAATTACAGCTTGCTAACATGACCATACCTTATTTAAAGGATATTTCAATTAAAATGATTAATTATGGTCTCAAAGAAGAGATAAGAAAAGGCTTCTCTTCCTTCCTTGCAGAGGTTGAGAGAGTACTGGCAAGGAACACTACACAGAATGTAAGAGTTTTTTGATATGGTGGTTAGTTTTGCTAAACTTTTCCCCCTATTTTCATTCTTTATCATAAGGGATGCAACTCTAGGAAGGGAAGGGATACTCTGGTAAATACAGTTAATAGTAAAAATAAAAGATATTAATAAAATTTTATTTTTAAAAATAAAGAATATTTCAATAATTTAACAGATCCATGATTTCATTAGTTATGGCTATTCCCACCATCTGATCTGAATGCATACCTTAGTAGTCAGTCCTCATGATTTCAGTAGCCCTCTAAAAATCACATGATAGCTAATCTTCTAGAGTTTAAAATACTTCTCTATGTATGTATGTATCTATGTATTATATGTGTTTCTCGTGTGTGTGTGTGTAAGGATACTATGGTTCAATTTAACACAATTTAAAAATCACTATCCAAGCCATCAAAACAGTTGGGAACACTTTGTAATTCAAAATTTTACTTAAGTCATTTTCTATTTTTAAACAATGTATGTTTAGAAAAGGCTTAATTGTATTCCCTCTGCCTAAAAGAGGAAAAAAAGAACCTTAGAGAAGAACTGATTAATAGTACTCTTTTTAGACAAAACAATATGAGGGAAAGAAAGAAGAAACTTCACATCTCCTGTGGCTATTTTATACTACAAAAAGATCTATATAATAAAAATGCATTCATTTTGACTTTATTTTTAAAAAAATAATAAGACCCCATTACAATACTGGCACCAGGGACCAAAAATAAAATTCATATTATAGGCTTTTCAAGTTATAGTGAAAAATATGTACTTTATATTATTATATACAAAGGGGACATGATACAATCTAAAATATAACTAAATTCACACTAGATAAAGATAGTTTTATAAAGCTTCTAATGTATTGCCAAAAAAGACAGTTAAAATAAAAAATTCATACTATAGTACTATCAAATCATGTAACCAAAATTAATTATACTTCCCTCAAATTTTGACCATCACATATTAGTAAAAAGTAGAGAGTTGATGGCAAACATTAACTAGCAGATTAATAACAAAACACCTCTAATTCAAACTGACTGATATGGGAAAATACCAAATTGCTTTAAAAAAAAAAACTTCCTAATTATATTCAACATCTGACTTTCAATTTTATTTACTGTATATTTGTACTATAAAAAATTTTGCTGAACAAAAGTAAACTTCATCCCCATTCCAACAAACTCCTGATGAATGAAGTCCAAATTAATAATTTTTTTGGTATGAGCTTTGACATTCCTGAGATTTTAGACCATGCTTCACTATCATAACTGAAGATGAGACTTAGTTTTCTTTAAGTCTTCAAATAACATTTTTGCCTCAGACCTGTGGTTTCAACAGTGTAGAAATTACCACTGTGGAAATTACCTGCGATGATGTACCTCAGCAAAGATGCAGTCTGAAAAATATAGTCTTAGAGGGTTGCATGTGACACTAGATTGGTAAGTGATTTGTCCAGGGTGACACAGCTTATTAACTGTTGGAGAAAAAACTTCAACCTAGGTTCTCTGGATGACAAATCAGACTTCTATCCACTAAACCACATCTCAAGTAACACACCCACATCAAATATAAAGACAAACTTTATAAAAAGATAACTTTAAAAACAGTATAAGTCGTAATATAGTAAACCTTACTAAACTTTGACAAATTGTTCCATAAATGTCTTAATAAATGCTGCCTGGTTGTTATTATGGACTCCTTGGTTATTTTTCTATGACAACAGTTTGCATCTCATCTTATATAATTTTCTAAGGGCCCAATATGGTGTACTTAAGGAAAAATGTTTTTAATGTTAACCACTTCAAATTACAGCTTATAATACCCTAAGGTGAGTAACTTTTCCTACTTCAAAATTAATAGCCATCACTAACTTTACAATTCTTAATGGGTGAATATTATAAATGTCAATTTCCATTTTTGTAAATATCTATAATCCCCTTGAAAACACATAGAGAAAAACAGAAATGAGCATATGGCTAGGGCAAAATCCCACAGTGAAAACCTCACCTCTGCAGCCATGAAGGCCAATGTGTGCATTCCATGGGTGTAGCCCGTCACACAGCAGACAACAGCTAATCCACAACAGGAGAGTAGCATAGCAATCAGAAGAGTCAGCACTCGGACGTGGCTGCTCATTGGTGTGGTGGGAGAAAATGAAAGCTGGAGTAAAATAAAGACAGAGTCAAGTAACTGCTGAACTTACGCCCAGGGAGACAGAACAGAGGAGACACAGCTTCCTAATCAAAACGAGAGCTTCCAACCTAGCAGTTTTGTCTGACTGCCCGTGACTACCTTGGACTGTGATGACAGCGGTCCTCTGATGTACCTTGATGTGCACTGACATTATATATTGATTAACTTAACCGAAATAACAGATGATAAGAAGAATGACAGTGAGTGCTTACATAGTGATTTAAGGTTTGCAAAAACACTTTGCCATTCACCCCACTGGTGAGGTCAGTGCTACTGATCATCTTGTACTAAGCAGAATTCCAGGGCAGCATAAGATTTTGTTCTATTTGTATATTTGGATTCATTACGACAAAGTTTGGGAGACTAAGTTAGAAGGTTGAAAGTGGAAGCTATTCAAGTATTTGGGAATATGGGAGAATGGTTAATTTAGCTGGAAAAATAAGAGATTTTATAAAATTTTATTAAATTCCTAAAAGTTTGATAGAGAAGACTTAGTTGAGGGGCAACTGATCATAATGCTGGGTGACCAGAACAGGCTAGTTCAGGGGAATTCTAAAGACAGAATCTAAGGAAGCTGCTGAGCTAGGGTTCAAGTTTTCACTGAAAGTTGAGAGGCAGAGCTGGGATCTAGACAGAAAATGGCCCTGCCTCACTTTTCGGACACTGGTAGCTGAAATGGATAGCTCATTCTCAGCCTCAGGGTATGGTGCATGTTATCGGTAACAATCAGCTAAACAAGTTGGGTTAGAGAAGACAGCCAACTGGAAAGACATGAAATGCCAAGTGCTAGAAGAGACTGATTAAAGCTTTAAACTATGATCTAGCTAGAAGAAAAATGGAAGATTATGTACCTCTAAATTAGCTAATTTAAATACTATTTGTGTGCAAAGATAACTTGGCACTATAGTAAAACAGTTTATGCCCTTGTACTAACTCTACTAAATATTGTGGGGGGTAGACTAGCCCAGAAGGGAAAGAGTAAAGGCTATAAATCTCAGGGTATAATAGTCTTTGAAGAACACCTTCCTAATCAATTGAGAAGCAGCCAAAAAAACCTCACTCCAGCAAGTGACAATAAGAACACAGCCTGGCTGCTCACTCATACTTCCCATTTCAAAGCTGCCTTCTGGTATGTAATTAAACTAAAGAAAAGCTATTCTGAAAACTTACATATTCAAACCTGTCTTTGCATAGCTGCACCATCAGATGCAGAAATACAAGCCCAGCAAACCAGAGACACCACATCACCACCTCTTCCACTGTCTGGACATTCAGCACACCAAAAATGAAAATGAACTTGTAGAAGATAAAGTTCCAAAACTTGTCCTTTAGGTGCTAAGGAGAAAAAATATAATGGAAAAAAGTTCATTAAAGGATCTACCATCATGAGTACCCCACATATTAAGATATTTCTCCATACCCAAAGTCAGTTGACATGGGAAAAAGTATGCATTTAGCTACTTATTACCTTTCAATAAACAGTTTAAATATTTATTTCTAAGAAACAAGTGGCATGATGATCAATAGTGTGAAGGAAAAAAAGGGGGAAGGGTAGCATAGGCAAAAATTGCATATTAATCCTTTCACTGGACATTTTGAAACAACCTAGAAAAACAGGCACTTAAAAAAGAACTTTGCTAGCTTTGAGTTCTAATCCCGTGTTTGTCAATGCCACTGCTATATATGTAGCCTTCTAGTTATAAGGGATGATTATGTTGGTCCTCCATCCTAATTATGACCAAAAATTCTTGATATTTGAAACATGTTAAAAATGCTTACTATACTATTTCAAAATGT
Organism: Vombatus ursinus; assembly: GCF_900497805.2. Taxonomy (NCBI): domain Eukaryota; kingdom Metazoa; phylum Chordata; class Mammalia; order Diprotodontia; family Vombatidae; genus Vombatus; species Vombatus ursinus. Next base: position 17,024,545 of record NW_020954571.1, on the reverse strand, counting down.
CATGTTTTCATTTTCCTAAAATGTTAAGTTGAAGATCTAGTGCTGATTTGCACTGGCAGAAGGAGTTTCCTGATGAAATCTCAAGTCTAAACTAAAAAAAAAAAAATATGAATGTGTATTTATTAGTAGTTGATGGGGAAACTAAGATTGCATATTTCATTTTTCAAGAAATAACTACAGAATCACTAGGTCTTCAGAATGGACTATAGAAAACTGCAGATTTATTCAATGTTACTTACTGAGGCAAAATGGTGTGCTAGATTTTGATGGAAAGTGCAGTGGACTCGAATTTAGTAGACCTGTGTTTGAGTTCCGACTGCCATCTACTAGCTGTGTGACCTTGCAAAATCAGCTTACCCCTCTGGACTTCAGTTTCCAAATATTTCAAATATTAGAGTGGTACTCAGGGGTATGCTGATAAATGTTTAACAACTGGCTCTCCAGAAATGCATAACACTTTAAAGTTTAATCTGCATTACTAACATTTTTGTCCATCATTTTCTCAACTCTAGACAATCAACAAATCAAGCCCAGATTTGTAGGGTTTGCCAGTTTTAAAGGTGTAAATGCTTCTACTAAAAATTTAACAACCAGTTCCTACAAGCAGTATGAGCTAACTCCAACACACCTCTGATCATACTAAATGATAAACTTGTGAGGTAGGCATAACATGCATTCCCATTTTATAGATGAGTAAAGTGAAGGCTCAGAAAGGTACAAGTCTTGCCTATGATCACATGGCTAGTAATATTGGTAGCAGGACTTGAACCCAGATCTTCCTGACTCCCAAGATCAACACTCTTATCTACTCTATCATACTATCTCTTCATACACCCTCTTAACTCACTGGTTTCAAATTCATGGGAAAAATTACTTAAATCTCTCTGGTCCTCAGTTTCTTCATTTGTAAAAATGAGGGGGTGAGACTAGTTAATATGTAAGTTCCTTTATACTTCTAAGTCTATGATAATGTTCTCCCAGGCTGGCCCTTTGCTTACATATGAACTTTTATCCTGAAACTTTTTACTGCAGGCCTAAGTTTCTTCATCTTTAAAGAAGGGAACTGGACTAAGTGATATCTGAGGTCCCTTTCATCTCTAACACCCTATTATTCTATCTGATGTTAATTTGCCTGATTATACATTCATTTAATATCTTTGAGTTTGATATTACACTCTCCCCTTCATAAGTTCCTAGAAGGTAAAGCTCATTATGACCTAATTTGTTTTGGATAGTTCCTAGCCCAAAAAAAAAAAAAAAGCCTTTTAGTAAGACTAATTATAAAATCGGTCATATTATATGATCTATAATATATCACATTTACATAGGACAAGGTAACCAACCACACAAAGAAATTCTCTATATGGTTCTTAATAATCTGAAAAGTATTTGTAGAAGTGACAAATCTATAACTACAGTGTTGAATTCCAAAGGATCCATGATGAAAAATGCTATCTACCTCCTGGAAGAGAACTGATAAACGCTGAGTACAGATTGAAGTATACTTTTTTCACTTTCTTTATGTTTTTTGTTTTTTATTGTTTTGGGGCTTTTTTTTTTTTGGCAACATGACTAATGTGGAAATATGTTCTGTATGACTTCACATGTATAATTGATATACTGCTTGCCTTCTCAATGGCTGGGAGAGAGATGGGAAGAAGGGAGAGAATTTGGAACTCAAAAAAAATTTTAAATGAATGTTTAAAAAATAGAAAAAACAAAATAAAAATAGTTTTGGATGAAAATACATTCTTTCAGTATTCACTCTACATAGTAGAGACTATTGCTAAAGCATTCTATGGTCACACTTTTCTTTTTAAATGCTCACACTTCTTAAGAATTCATCATCAGACTCAAATACAACAAAGAGGATAAGTAACATTTGGGGGGGAGAAAGAGAAAAGTGGAGATTTAGCTGACTCTTTTCATGTATCACCCTGAAAACAAAAGCAGTATCACACATGGGTTCAACAGTATACCAGTTTAAGGTTCCATGTGGACAGCAAACTGACCTAAGCCTTCCTAGTTTCTTTTCAAATGTAACTAATTTCTGTCCAACAACTCAAAAGTTTTTATTGGGAGAAAAATAAGTATAAAAATGGCCATTATAGTCTGCAATAAATTATGTATTCCATTGGCCCTGCGTGGGGGACCACTATGGCTGACATTGTTTGTTATTATTGAGTAGTTTTAGTTATGTCCGCCTCTTCATGATCCCATTTTGGGGTTTTCCTGGAAAATATACTAGGGTAGTTTGCCGTTTCCTTCTCCAGCTCATTTTACAGAGAAAGAAACTTAGGCAAACAAGGTTAGATGACTTGCCCAGGGTCACAGAGCTAGTAAGTGTCTAAAGCTGGATTTGAACTAAGGAAGATAAGTCTTCCTGACTCCAGGTCTGGCACTCTATTCACTAGGTCACTCTGCTGCCTGAACTTTAGAAGCAAGTGCTAATTCTCTAATGTAAAGACTTTAGGGGGAACAAAAAAATAACTGTAGTCCTCCTTAGAATTCAGGGGCTTAACTGTGTCAAAATCCTATTTTAGTTCTAAAATGGCAGCCCATAAGACTCTCCAAAAGCTATCACATTTACTAATGCTGCAGTTCACAAAATCACAGACTTAGAACTGGAAGAGACCCCAGAGGCTAAACATTTAGTATAAGACCTTCACTGTATAGATGAGGAAACTGAGCCCCAGGGAAATAAAATGACTTGCCAGAGATCAAACAGGAAGCAAGTGGCAGAGTCAGGACTTTACTGATTCAAAATCCAACAACTTTTCCACCAAAGTACGTTGCTGCTTACACCAAGCCACTTCTATTCACCACATGGGATTAAAGTTCCAAAGGGTCAGGAAAAGGTAGAACTAGGAATTCTCTCTATGAAAACACTCCATGGGAAAAGGAACAGTGCCATACCTAAAATTTAACAGAAGTTAAGTAAGTCACTGTATCTGCTTATCTACTAATAGGATTCAGTGTTTAATTAATGGAATAGTAAGTTGTTTTTTTTTTAAAAGTCCTTTTTTTTAAGAAGACCATTCTGAACCCCTTTCTAGAGATAAACCATTCTCTATAAATACCCACTGCATCCCAGAACTGGAAGGTGGGAAGAATTATTTTAGACAGCAGACGCTACCTATCTACACCTCCTGGGAATCATAAGCAGATACAAGAGAAAGTCATCTAATGTAATCTAATAAATAAATAAATCTAAACTAATCTAATAAAAGACAAACTGAGATTCTTAATTTGTTTTGATACAAAAAAATCTCAAGTAATTGCATTCTCTAAAATGTGATCTTTAAGAATATTCACCTACCTTAAATCTCAAAAAAATCACACACATACACACATATATACAGCTAGTGTGTGCTATTATGCATATAAATCACTTACCTGCCTCTCACTAACTCGAAGAGGACCAAATACCACACACTGGATTAGCTTGGCCACCAACATCAAGAAACAGCAAGCAGTATTTACCAAAACCTGTATGTAAACCCAAAAGAGAAACAAATTTTATTTCTCCTGCTGAAAAGATATAAAGCAATATTAAAGACTTGGTAGCAGGAAATTCAGCCATAATTTCCAAGGAGTTGAAAATCAATTCAGTTTAGCATTTATTAAATGCCTTCTGTATGCACAAGGTACTGTGCATTACGATATAAAAATTAAACACTGTGATATAAAAATAAACAGTCCTGCCCTCTACATGATAACAGGAAAGATCAGCATTTATTAAGCACCTACTATGTGCCAGCACTGTGTTAACTGATAGTGATACCAAAAGTCCCCACCCTCAAGGAGCTTCCCTTCTATCAAGGGAAACAACGAGGTACATATATTTAAGCAATTATAGAATTATTGTAATGTAGTTTTGGAAGGGAGGATCAAAAACTGATCAAGGATCAAACTGAGGAGGATCAAAAAAGACTTCATATAGAAGCCAGAGCTTGAGCTGAGTCTTTAAGAAAATAAGATAAGGCATGTATAAAAATAACTGCAGGACAAAAGAATACAGTAGGTACATAGGAGAGTTTTAAAAGTATGCTATAAGGAGAGAGAGAAAACATTTTTCTAAGACTAAGCAAGATTTCCTAAAGGTGGCATCTGAGCTAAGTCTTTAAGTTAAGGTGAGGGGATAAGGCAAATGAAACATTTCTAGCATTGAGAACAATGACAAAGGCAAAGGATCTGTTTACAGGAAAGAAGGTATTCATTTGGTTAGAAACTTAATCCTGCAAAAGTGTTGTTTTGTCATTTTCAGTCATGTCTGAACTCTTCATGGGGTTTTCCTGGCAAAGATACTGTAGAGGTTTGCCATTTCCTTCTCCAGCTTATTTTACAGATGAGAATAGTGAGGCAAACAGGGTTAAGCAACTCATCCAAGGTCACACACCTAAGTATCTGAGGCCATATCTGAAACCAGGTCTTTCTGATTCTACTCCTGGCACTAACCATTGCGCCACCTAGCTTCTCTGTAAAGGTACATTTAAGCTACATTGGCCTTAAAAGCCAAGCTAAGAAGTTTCTCAATATACAATGGTGAATTGATGGTCTCTCGGAGTAGAGAAAAGTAGAGTGATATGATTACAGCTATAATGGATTAACCTGGCAGTAGAATGCAGTCAACCTGACACTGTGCTAAAACTATGGAAATACAAAGAAGAGCAAAAATAACTTTGACCTCAATGAAATTACATTACAATGGGAGAAGATAACATTTATACAGAATTGACGGAGGAATCTTTGAGAAGAGAAGGCATTAGCAGCTTGAGTGACCACAAAAAGTCTTCCGGAGTTGCTGAGATTCACATTGAGTCTTGACAGGCTGGAAGAAGTCGGGAAAACTAAGAAGCATAAGTTAAGGGATGGAACATTCCAGGTATGGGGGTTGTTATTATTATTGAAGGCAAAAAATAGCCTCTTGTCTCAAGGGGTTTCACAGTCTAATTGGAAGACAATATGGTGAACAATTACAAACAGGATATACACACACACACACACACACACACACACATACACACACACATATGTGTATATATATGTGAGACAGGAGTGTCGTTATGTGAGGAACAGCAAGTGTCACTGGATCTAATAATGTGTTGGGGGAAGGGTGTAAAATGAAAGTGTAAGACGACTTGGAAAAGTAGGCAGGGCTAGGTTATGGCGGGCTTTTAAAGCCAAACAGGATTTTATGTTCAACCTAGAAGTAATAGGGAGTCACTGGAGCTGACTGAATGGGGGGGGGTGACATAATCAGCTCTGTGCTTTAGAAAGAATAATTTGAAAGCTGAGTGGAAGATGGATTGGAGTGGGGAGATTTGAAGGCCAACCAGCAGGCTACTGAAATAGTCCAGGGGTGTGGGAATAAGGATCTGCACCAGGATGGTAGCAGTGTCAGAGGAGAGAAGAGGACTTAAATGAGAAATGTTTTAAAGGTAAAAATGACGGGACCCAGCAACTCATTGGATATGGTGGGTAAGAGAGACTGAGGAGTTGAAGATGACATCTCAGTTGTGAGTGTGGATAACTCAGAGGATGGTGGTACCCCTGACAGTAACAGGAAAGTCAAAAAGAAGGGAGAGCTTAGGGGAAAAGACAATTAGTTCATTTTTGCACATGTTGAATTTAAGATGTCCACAGGACATCCAGTTCAAATTGTCCAATAGGCAGTTGCAGGTGTGAAGCTTGAGGTCAGGAGAGAGGTTAGGGCTAGATAAACAGATCTGAAAATCACCTGCATATCCATGGTACCTGATAAGATCACCAAGTGAAATGGTATAGAGGGAGAATGTAAGAGGGCTCAGGACAGAGTCTCTGGAGAAAACCAAAAGTAGCAGAAGAAACCTGGATGAAGATCCAGCAAAGGAAACAGAGAAGGTGTAGTCAGATAGGTATGAGAACCAGGGGAGTAGTGCCATGAAAACACAGAGAGAAGAAAGTATCAAGAAGGGGTGATTGACAGTGTCAGAGACTACAGAAAGGTCAAGGATGAGAACTGAGAAGATGCTATTAGATTTGGCATTTAAGAGTTCATTGATAATTTTGGAGACAGTAGTTTCAGTTTAAAAGGTTGGAAGCCAGACAGTAGAGAGTGAAGTAGCAATTAAAGATGGCCTTTTCATGGAGTTTAGTCACAAAAGGAAGAAAAGATATAAAATGACAGATCACCCTGTAAATGGATGGATCAAGTGAAGGGTTTTTGAGGATGGAGGAGACATGGGCATGTTTATATCATGGGATACAATCTAGTAGACAGGAAGAAAAGAGAGATAAATGAGAGAGCAGGGAAGATAGAGGAGGCAATCTCTTGAAAAAGGACAGAATAGGATCATTTGTGCATGTAAAAAAGTTAGTCTAGGCAAGGAGAACCACCTCTTCATGTAAGACAGGTGTGAAGAAAGACATCTGAGTAATGCAAGTAGGCCAAGGGCCTGCAACATAGAATACATAGAAGAGAGTAGAGTGAATGAAGATTTAAAAAGCAGGAAGGGTCCATGTTATGAAAAAATTTAAATGCCAAATAAAGAAGTGTATATATGATCCTGGAATTAATAGGGAGCCACTGAAATTCACTGATCAGGAGGTGATATGATCAGACTTACATTTGAGAATAAACATCTTGGCAGCTGAGTGGACTAGGACTGAAGTGAGATGAGACTTAAGGCAGGAAGACCAGTTAAAAGGCCACTGTAATAGTCTGAATAAAAGGTGGGGAAAGCCTGAACTCGGGTTGTAGCTAAATGAGTGGAGATAATGGGACACACATGAGAGATGTTGTAAAGCTAGAAATGACAACATTTGGCAATATGTATGGTAATAACTGACATTGTGAGCCTCAGTGAACAGGAGAATGACGATGATGCCTTCAAGAGTAATATGGAAGTCTGGAAGACATAAGAATTAAGGGGGGATAATGAGTTCTGTTTTGGACATGTTGAGTTTGAGGTACCTAGAGGATCACCGATTTGAGAAGTCCTTAATAGCATTTGGCAATGCAGAACTAGAACTCAGGAGAGAGAGACTACACATGGATAGAGAGATCTGGGAATCGTTGTGGGTATGGGGGGAGGGGTGGAGAACCTAACTTCAGAGAGGGCTCAAAGATGGACAAGAAAGGAAAAGGTTTACAATTCAAATTTGGTCATTATAGAGCAGGTATTCCAAAGGGCACAGTGGAAGGAGTGAGCAGGGCTGAGATGGAATGGTAGGTTGGGGATAGGAACAAAGTTTATACATTGGCAGCCAGAGGTTTAGAATTGCTGGGATGTATGTACAATGAAATAGAAAGGACGAATAACTAAAAGGTATAAGACTAGTTTGGATGCTATTATAACAGTGTATACAATGTGTAAATATGGCCCAAAACTATGACTGTATCACTAAAGAAAAAAGGAGATGGGGGGGAGATGTGTGTGAATATAGAATTGTGAAAATAGAATGGATAGGACTCTGTAACTGGTAACGTAGGGGGTGAGGAGGAACAAAGAACACTAAGTTTTTGAGCATAAATAACTGGCACATAGTAAATAATTAATAAATGCTTATTGACTTGAAATCAAAGAAATCTGGGCTCAAATCCTATCTCTGACACTACTTGCATGACCTTGGGCAAGTAAATTAACTCTCCTGAACTTCAGTTTCCTCCTCTGCAAAATGAGGGCAGATGGTCTATAAATAGGTCCCTTACAGTTGTACATCTATGATCTCTTAATCCTATATAACTATCACAAGGGAAAACTAGAAATCACTATAGAAGCCTTAGAGAATCATAGATACATATTGTCAAACATATCATAAGACACAGCTGCAAAACAGAGTCACAGAATTTGCAGCTGAAGAAGAGTTAAGATATCATCTAGTTCAACCAATGAGAAAATTTAAGATTCTGTGAGATATCTTATCTAAGGTCAAGAAGGCAGAATGTAGCTGTCTCAAAATCTGAACCCAAGGCTTGAATGTGCTGTTGCCTCTCTTTGAAGACATCATGCTAGAACTGGTTTGCCCAACAAAAGGAGGACATAATGCTCTCAATAATGATGACAGCTTTTTGTAAAAGCCAAGCACCACACATTAGAGCAGAAAAACAGAGAAACCCAGGCCAAAAAGAAAAAAAGAAATGCCAAAAGAAGGAAGACAGAATCAAACAGGGAAGAAAGGGGTAAAGTTGGGTATGAGTTTCAAAATTAGGGCCTCTTAATAGTTTATGGATAAAAAGACCCAACAGCACCCTGGAAGATTTCTCTGCATTCACTATGTTTATACAGTTCCTCTCCAGTGTGAATTCTCTAAAGTTAATTTAACACTGAGCTCTGACTAAAGGCTTTGCTCCAGTGATAGCATGCCCAGTTTCTTTTCAGTCTGGGTTCTTTAATGTTGGGGGGAGGGTGGAGTAACACCCCAACCAAATTTTTCCTACTTTCGTCTCAGCATAAATTCTCTGACATCTAATAAACATTAAGTCTTGACTAAAAACAATTCCCAGTCATTAAAATGGTAGGGCTTCTCCCCTGCCTTGCTTCTTTATTATTGAAAATTAAGGGATAATAATTCTATCTCATTTACATTAAGTCCCTATCTTGTACATGGCACTGTGCTAGGTACTGGGGACACAGGAATGAAAAATAAAAGGTTCCTGCCTTACAATGAAGTTGGCAGGGGGATAAGACACACACACACACACACACACACACACACACACACACACACACTGTACTACAACTGACATTTACATAGCGATTTATAACTGTTAAAGCCCTTTCCAAAAATTCTCATTAAAGTCTGACTCTGTGAGGTAAGAAATATAAATAATGCCATAATCACATTTCCATTTTACAAAGGAAGAAGGTGAGGCTCAAAAAGATTAAATGATATGACCTAGGTTATCTAGCCAGTAAATAAATGAATAAAGATTGCAGTCCAGGTACCTTCTGACTCCAAATCTAATGTTTTTTCCCTCCATATTCAATCCACAAACTTAATAAAAGTAAGACAGAAGAAGCTTTAAAAAAGATAGAAATGACACAGTATTACTGAAATTTTTTTAAATGCTACAGAAAAATCCAAAGGACATAATTAAAACAATCAGAATAATCATTTTATTTAGAAAAAAACACAACCATGCAATCTACATGAAGCTCATTTCAACCATGTTACACTTTTTATAAGGTCATTCTTCATTGTACTTTGAAGAAAAAGAGACTGAAATCAAGTAGATAGAAGGCACGAGGTTCACAAAAGCAAGTTCCAGGACATGTGCTCTTATTACAGTCAGCTCATGAAGTATTCCAAAGCATCTCCATCATAGGACATAATGATATAGGATATGGGTGCCCAGAGTCAACTACTCCATCCCCTCAGGGCTCCAGTGGTAGCCCTAAGAGGCTGGGGGGATAGTATTTCATATACCACATACCATATAACTCATGAACCCAATAGGTGTGTTTCCTGAAATGATTGTGGGTTGACTGTAATCAGTCAGACTTAACAGCTTTTATAAAAGAGGTGTTTACTAAGGTGATATATAGTTGTCACAAAACATCTTCATAAAAGTCTGTGATTGACTCTCCCATCAGTACATACAGAATCCAGAGGAACTAGGGGAACAAGGATAGAAAGCACAAAATTCCTGGTTACTGGAAGTCCTTTTCTCTACTTAGTGGGGCACTCAAGAAGTACCACTTAGAGACAGGGTAGCTTCTTTGCAGAATCTTTGTAGAGCTATGAATCTGCATCCAGTCTGGCCTCGGCTCCCAATGCAGACAATGCTAACTCTCCTATTTCTATGGGAAGATAAGAAGTCCGAAATCCTGTAGACCTTGCAAAATTCTAAAGGTCCTCCTCCAGCCAAAGGGAGGGAATCAAGGAAAGGAGACTAAGGATGAAGCTGAAGGGTTCTCCTCTCCCTGGAGCAATTCCTTCTCAGGGGGTCAGCTGGAATGCTCTCCTCTCTCTCACTCATTTTCAGTTCATTAGAATTTGGATCTGGGTATTTTATAGAAGACAGACAGTGCTCCACTAAGTTTCTTTAGTCAATGCAAAACAAACATGTGGTGGTTGAGGGTAAGGTGGTTCAGAGAAGATAAAGTCTGGCCTCTCTTACTCTTCTATCAGTTAGAAACAAAGTCACATCATTTATAAGCCTGTCCACAAATCGGTTCTATAAGCAATAGGTGGTTATATTCCAAATGAGATATAAAGATGGTTGTTTGGAACTAAATGTATATTTTCCCAGAGAAAGCTGTGGTGTTCTGGAATGATCACTAAAGTAGAAGAGAAAAAAATCTAAGGTTTGAATTCTAGCTTTGCGACTTTATTATTTGTATAACTTTGGACAAAGCATTTCTCCTCACTGGCCTCTTAGATTTTTAGAATAAGAGGACTGAACTAGATCATCTCTAAGGTCCTTTTTTAACTCACAACCCTATTAGTTGAAACAAACAAAACAAGTTCTAATGCTAAAAATGTTTTTGTTTAGTCATTTTTCAGTTATGTCTGACTCCTTGGCAAAGACACTGGAGTCCTTCTCCAGGTCATTTTACAGATGAGGAACTGTGGCAAACAGGGTTACGTGACTTGCCCAGGGTCACACTGCTAGTAAGTGTCTGAAGCCAAATTTGAACTCAGGAAGAGGAGTCTTCCTGACTCCAAGCCCTGCATTCTACCCACTGTGCCACTTAGCTGCCCCTACAAATGTTTAATTAACCAGAAGAATTCAAATATGTAAAACCATATTCCCCAAATATACTTCTTAAGTGAGGCAGAATAAATTATGGCAGTCTCACCTCTGACCACCTGGACCAGACTGTGAGAAAAATGAGTTATTTTAATCAAAATAAATATCACCATCCAAAATCCACAGCTTTCTAAATCTCTAGCCAAACTGTGACAAATGCCTAAATGTAACAGGATTCTTTAAGAAAGAATCTTCTCTGCTTTAGAGTACAATCAAACCAGGGATGTTATACAACATGTACCAGGCCACAAATCATGATGATAAACAAAATCTTGGCAGAAACTATAAAGATCCGCCTATCTAAAAGTGCAATACCAGATTTACATACATTGTGGGTTGCAAAAATAGAAAATGAATGGTATTCAACACTGCTTATGACTTAAATGAAATTGAAAACATCTTGCCAGCAGGCAGCCATGGGTAAGTCCCTCCCCTTCTCTGAGTCTCAATTGCCCACCCTTAAAATGAAAGCACTTTGATCTCTAATTCAACCATAACATTCTACCATTCTGTAGGTTTCATAAAAAGGTTTAAAAAGTTATAGTCTGATGACACTAGAAAGGAAATCCTATGAAAGTTTCAGTGATGCTTCATTTCTAGATATTTCCTCACACCCACCCAGACTTCATCTTCTAACAAAGAAAAGCAATTCAGCAAAAGCAGCCTTTAGAGTGACAACATATAACAGCGCATGCAGTTCTCTGCTCCTGTTGTACCATATCTTTCAGTCACAAGGAGAGAAGTATGATTCTCCAGAACCACCAGGTTTTCAGCTACTCAAAGCTCAGCTTGATTTTAGTGTCACTTTCATAGGATCACAGATTTAAAAGGAGAAAAGATCTTTGAGGTCATGGCATCCAACCCACTTATTTTATAGATGCGGAAACTGAGGCAGAGGTTAAGTAACTTGCCCACAGTCACATAGCTAGGGTTTGAAGCAAGATTTAATTTCTTCTGACTTCAAGTCCAGCATTCTTTTCACTAGGTCACGAACCTGCCCATGCCTGCCACCCCCACAACAAAAGACAGGCTTGTCAAGGGTGACAAAGCCAGTATGGAGGGGGGAGCAGAAGCAGGGGGTTCTCTATCCATGCTGCCTCATTTACATTTGTGTAGTCATTGTGGATGTTGTTATCCTGGTTCTGCTTATGTCATTTTGCAACTTCATACAAAATTTCCCATGTTTTCTTAAGTCCTCATAGTCATCATTTCTTCTTGCACAATAATATTCCATTACACTCATTTTCCACAGTTCCTTCAAACATTCCCCAGTGCATGGGCACCCACTTGGTTTTCAGTTCTTGGCTTATCACAGAATATTCTGGTATATATAAGACTTTTCTTTGTCTTCCTTGGAGGAAAATATCCAGTAGTGGGATTGCTGGGTCAAAAAGTATGAACACTTGAGTCGCTTTTTTGTGCAATTCTTAGCACAGTGTCTAGCACACAGTAAATTCTTACTAACTGGTTATTGACTTGATAATTCAATATTTTTTTTCCCAGAATGGCTGGAAGAATTCATAGTTCCACAAATAGCTTATTAGTGTGCTTGTCTCCCACAGCCAGTTTCACTTTTGTTTTGTTTTGGTCATATTTGCCATATGCAGAGTATGAGGGAGAGACAGGAGGCACTGTGTGCCAGACAAGTCAATCTGCCACCAACACCTTGACCATCTCCTCTCATATCTTGATAAACAGTCCAGGACCCTAGTCGAAGAGCCTTGGGACTAGTACTGCTTCTGGCCCAGTGCCCTTGTCCATCATCCTGGGAGGCAACCCTTGTAAAAATGCAGCCAGGGAACTACTGTTCCTGCGAGTGCTACAGCCACTCCTTTGAAAGACCCAAAAATGAAAGTGCTTGGCACCAAAGTCCTTAGCACTGTCAAACAGTTTAACACCCGAAACTGATATGATTTTATAAATAGCAAGGCATTAAAGAAGAGGCATTACCATCTGTTTTGTCACTGCATCCTAAGGACCATCTGACTTGAGGCAGATAGATGACACAGTGGATAGAGTGCTGGAACTGGAGTCAGGAAGTTCAAATCCAGTCTCAAACATTTACTAGCTGTGTGACGCTGGGTAAGTCACTTAACTTTTGTTTGCCTCCGTTTCCTCAAATGTAAAAATGGGGATAATAACAGCACTTAGCTCACAGGGCTGTTGTAAGCATCAAATGAGATAGTATTTGTAAAGTACTGAGTACAGTACCTGGAACATAGTAGGTACTATATAAATGTTAGCTATTATCATTATTATAATTGTCATTATAATAATAATAATTATTGACTTGCATTTGGAACCTTCCATGTGTTGTGTCTCCCATCAGAATATGAGTTCGCTGAGGACAGGAAGGCACTGTCTTACTTTCCTATTTGTATTCCCAGGGCTTAACACAGTATTTTGCATACAGTAAGGGCACAACAAATTATTTCTTCATTCATTCATTCATTTCCGTGTATTGAGCCCTACTCAATAAATTCCAGTAGCTTCATGCTACTTCCAAAATTACTTCAAATTACTTCATATTAAATCCTCTCCTTGGCTTTTAAAGCCCTTCACAGCCACCCCTTCCTACCATTCCAGTTTTTATACACTTTGCTCCCCTCATTCTTGCTGTTCCTCACACACAACACTCCACTTCTTTATACTGGCTGTCTCCTTTGCCTGTAATGCTCTCCTTTCCTGGCTTCCTTCAAGAAAGTTCAAATTCCACCTTTTGCAGGAGGCCTTTCATGTTCATCTCATTGCTAGTATCTTCCTTCTGAGATTACTTTCCATTTACATTGTTTATCTTATATATGCAATTTTTTAAAGTTGTCTCTCTCCTCCAAGAGAACATGAGCTCCTTGAGAAAAGGGACCATGTTTTTACCTTTCTTAGCATAGTGCCTTGGTGCATTATAATGGCTGGCATTTATACAAGACTTTAAGATTTGCAAAACACTTTACAAATGTCATCTCATTTGATCTTCACAATTACTCTGGGAGGCAGGTACTATTACTATCCCTATTTTACAGTTGAGGAAACTGAGGCAGGCATTAAGTGACTTGCCCAGGGTCACACCACTAGTAAGTAATATGAGGATGGATTTGAACCCAGGTCTCCATGACTCCAGACCCACTGTTCTATCTACTTCACCAATTAGTTGCCTGTAAGTGCTTAATAAATGCTTGTTAACTGACTAAGGTGAAACTCAGCAGGTTTTATTTCACATTATTATTTATGTAAACCATTCTTTTTACTGTAGTTTCTACTGAAAATTTTATGTTTTTTGACCACTACCATGAGGAAATGGCTCTCGGTCTTATATTTGTGTCAATTCCCCATATATCTTGGCCATAAAAGTCTAATAACTTTTTTATTTTTTTTAACTTTTTTTTTTTTTACATTTAAAAAAAATTTTTTTTAGGCAATTGGGGTTAAGTGACTTGCCCAGGGTCACACAGCTAGTAAGTGTCAAGAGGTTGGTCTGAGGCCACATTTGAACTCAGGTCCTCCTGACTTCAGGGTCGGTGCTCTATCCACTTCGCCACCCAGCTGCCCCAAAAGTCTAATAACTTGTCAAAAATGTTTGATATAAAGATTTTTCAGGAGTTTCCCTTCTTATTCTATTTGCATTGTTCATGCTCATGCAACCTTGTATGGTTAAGAATTCTCCCCCTATCTGCAATTGTGAAAGGTACCTCCCCTTCATATTTATCTAATTTTCTGTTACCTTTGGTACATTGTTCAATGATCCCTTCATTCTACATTTTCCCATTGTTTCCCTTGATATTTTAGATTTTTTGTTTCTTCAAATGAATTTTTTTATCATTTTATCTAGTTTCACAAATTATCCCTTTATTAGTCTGATTGGCATGACAGTAAATTTGTAAAATAATTTAGTATCATCATTTTTATTTTACTGGCATGGCTCAACAACTGAGGATTGAATAGCTCTTCAATTATTTAAGTCTTCCTTCATTTCTGTAGTTTTTGTAGTTTTACTTGGGAGTCTTAAGTATGTTAGGTTAGTTTAACTCCCAGATATTTTCTATCTTAAAATGTATTTTAGTATACTACAGGATGAAGAGAGACCTTAAATTACTTTAAGGTTAAACAATTCTAAAAATGTTTTTGAGATTATTAGTAAATAGTCATCCCCCACACTTAATATAATATCTGGCATAAAATGGGTACTTAACAAATTCTTATTGATGGTCATTATGCCCTTTTATGTCTACTCTTTGGGCAATTCCTTAATTTGTTAAAGAGTAAGCTGGCCTCAAAACCAAGATCTGAATTCAAGCACCACATCTGACACATAAATGCTGTGTGAGCCTAGGCAAGTCAATTAACCTCTTAATTCTATAGCCTACCAAGATGGTAAGTTTTGGTTTTTGTTTTGTTTTGTTTTTTTCAAATATTTATTTATTTTTTAGTTTTCAACATTCACTTTTGTAAGATTTTGGTTTTAAATTTTCTCCCCCTTCTTTCCCTCTCCCCTCCCTAAGACGGCATGCAATCTGATATAAACCATATATGTACAATCACATTAAACATATTTCCACATTAGTCATGTTGTAAAGAAGAATTAGAATCAAAGGGAAAAACCACAAGAAAGAAGAAACAAAACAAAAAAGAGAGAGAGAGAAAATAGTGTGCTTCAATCTACATTCAGACTCCATAGTTCTTTCTCTGGATGTGGATAGCATTTTCCATTATGAGCCTTTTGGAACTGTCTTAGATCCTTGCATTGCTGAGAAGAGCTAAGTCTACCAAAGCTGGTCATCACACAACATTATTGTTGCTGTGTACAGTGTTCTCCTGGCTCTGCTCACTTCACTCAGCACCAGTTCATCATGTCTTTTTAGGTTTTTCTCAGTCCACCAGCTCATCATTTCTAACGGAACAATAGTGTTCCATTACATTAATACACCACAACTTTTCAGCCATTCCTCAACTGATGGGCATCCCCCCAACTTCCAATTCTTGGCCACCAGAAAAACAGCTGCTATAAATATTTTTGTACATGTGGGTCCTTTTCCATTTTTTATGATATCTTTGGGATACCGACTTAGAAGTGGTATTACTGGATCAAAGAGCATGCACAGTTTTATAGCCCTTTGGGCATAGTTTCAAATCGCTCTCCAGAATGGTTGGACAATTCATAACTCC
This sequence comes from Vombatus ursinus, assembly GCF_900497805.2. NCBI lineage: Eukaryota > Metazoa > Chordata > Mammalia > Diprotodontia > Vombatidae > Vombatus > Vombatus ursinus. The sequence continues at coordinate 17,008,647 of NW_020954571.1, read as the reverse complement.
ATCAACAATGCATTAGTGTTCCAGTTTTCCCACATCTTCTCCAACATTTATCATTTTCCTGTTTTGTCATGTCAGCCAATCTGATAGGTGTGATGTGGTACTTCAGAGTTGTTTTGATTTGCATTTCTCTAATCAACAGTGATTTATAGCATTTCTTCATATGATAGCTTTAATTTCTTCATCTGAAAATTGCCTGTTCATATTCTTTGACCATTTATCAATTGGAGAATGACTTGTATTCTTACAAATGTGACTCAGTTCTCTATACATTTTGGAAATGAGGCACAGACACTAGCTGTAAAAATTGTTTCCCAGCTTTCCGCTTCCCTTCTATTCTTGGTTGTATTGGCTTTGTTTGTGCAAAAACTTTTTAATTTAATGTAATAAAAATTACAAGATGGTAAGTTTCAAAGCAGGTCCCAATTTGCACTGGAAGATGGCATTTCCTCACGTAGTAGTTCCCTCTACCAATGAAATCACAGGTTAAATTTCTATCCCCTATACTTAATTTTACACTATATTTTGTTTACATATACCCAAAGCCTCCACTAACCTCCAAATCTTTGAGAGTTCAAATAAATCTGAAAAGCTGCAAACTTTGTATGCAAAAATGTTACAATCCAATATGTATTGCAGCACCCCAAACTAAAAAACTCATCAACAAAATATCCCCTCGAGGTTAAAAGATTATTATTTCCTAGGCACATTAAATTACCGTTTACTCCAATGGCATTTAAAGATACCACAGGATAAAGTTTTAGCATTTCCAAGTACCATCTGATCAGCTCACTTCTAATAAGTCTATAACAAATCACCACAACATCCATGAAGACTACAGAAAGATTCAGTATAGTTTAGCAACACTCCCCAGATCTATATGTCCACCTTCACTCTTCATTGGTGTTTAAGTTTGAAAATTAAAAAACATGTCTGGACTTAGATTTATGTTTAGCACCTTGCTGACACTAACATTAACAGCACCTATTATCCAGGCCCTTTCCTAGGCCCTAAAGATATAAAGACAAAAAAGAAACAATTCTTACCTAATCCTTAAGGAGATTATTTTCTACCTAATTAAAGTAAGAAAAGGAACATTCCATACACAAGCCAGTTCTTTCTAGAGCCTATAGGTGTTGTAGCTGTACTCCTGGGCTAGCAACCGAAGACAGTTAACAAAAAAAAATTTTAACCACATTGAATATGCCCAAGCCACTCAGTAAAATCAGTAATAAAAAACAGGCTTGACAATGAATTTGTCTAGTTTTTAAATTCTACATCATTACACAGAATAGTTAAAAGACAAGAAATCAGGCAGCCTAAGAAAGAAGTTTTCCTACTTGTAAGAATACAGTGTTTCCACTATTCTTCAAAATTCTACAAAATCATCAATAACTCTACGCTTTATAGGACAATCATGGAAACTGTTCAAGTTCAGTGACATGAACAGATATATATCCTAAGATACTCCCACATCCGTCAGACACAAATACTTTCCTCAAAGTACCTCAATAACCGTACTTTTCTTACTCCTTCCACGTATAATGGGTATTCCTAGGATCATTCAGGACACTTGGGCCTAATATACACACAAATTTCTTGTCAAAACTATATTTAAAATATTGTACCTTGAATAGTACTTTAAATATTATTTAAAATAACAAAAAATACTTGTACTTACTTCCATATCTAAATTATAAACTACTTAATGAATTTTAAAATTTTTTTAAAGAAATAATAAAGCTAATAGATTGCTCTTTACCAAACAACAACAAAAAACTGTCCCTTGGGAATTTAACAGAATTAGCTAAAAACAATGTTTCTAAGGAACCCCAAATCTGTTGAATAAATGCCAATGAGTGTAGTGTAGCAGAAAATGTAATGAGTTTGGGATTAGAAGATCTGGATTTGAGTCTTAGTTCTGCTACTACTCTGTGACCTTGGGCAAATCACCTCACCACTTTGGCTCTCCAATAAGGGGATTTTACTAGATTATATTTAATGAAGGCCTTTTATGCCTATTTCCCTTTGGATCAGTATCAAATCAGCAATTCTCTATGACATAGCACCAGCTATTAGGAAAAGGAAAGAGGGTACTAACAACCTATTGATCCAAATCACTACTGCGTAATTGTATTTATGGCAAACTAAAACTCAGCCAACAAAGAGAGATTATTTGTAAGCATGTGATGCATGATTATATCATATGAAATTATTTATTGGAATCATAGATTAATTAGGACATTTTTTGGTTTCTTGCCAATAACAAAATGTAAGTCCATAAGTGACTTGCCTCCTACTAAAGCCTTGTGTTTGAACTACTACTCTTCTGCACATTCATGCCTCAAAGAGTCCTAAGGAATCAGAAATAAATACTTTTCCACTATATCAATGGCAATACTCTTTCTCATCTTTCCTAAAATGGGCATTCCTAGATCACTAGAAGTATTTAGGTCTATATGTACTCTCCACCAAACAGAGTTGTGAAATTTTCCTTTCTTCTTTATTTCCAAATTATTTACCCATGTATACTTATTATTTGTGTCATTATTATTATCACTATTATTTTATCTTCCATCTTAGTTACCTCTGCTTTCAATCACAGAGTCAATTTCTTTTCAACATTCAATAAGAATATTTTAAATTTATGAATATTCAACACTAGGACATTTTAAATGGAAAACTTTTGGATTTATTTTAGAATTTTACTTTTTATTTTATTTTCATGCCCTTCTTTTTCCTATAATTTTCCTCTCAAAGCTTCTACCAAAACTGCATCTTTACATTTACTGGTTTCATATTCTAAAGTAAAAGTTGTGTTCTTTTCTCAAAAATTTTCAGGCCTTTGTCCATAAGTAAATATTAAGAGAAAAGGAAAGAGAAAAAAGGAGATAATAAATATAATGTACATAGAAAAAAGAAACTGAAAAATTACAAACACGAACAATTTTTAGCTGGCCTAGTAGAATAGCTCAAGAGGTACTTATCAGGATACAAAACGCCTTGAAAAAATACTGTAATGTCAAATTAATGGAAGAGTAGAGTTAAGAGAAATGAATCTGAAAATATGATAGTGCCTATTACCTTTATGGAAGGGAAAGCCAGGCAAGGCAAAATAGCAGACAATAGCAGATGAAATTACAGATCACTGAAAACCAACAGGGAAAAAAAACCTATGGTAAAACAAGAATAAGAGAACAAGTCAAAGAAGCCATTAATCTAAGAACCATGGAGACTCACCTTGCTGTCTTCAGGGTTCCATGCCATAGATACATCTTATAAACAAGACCAATTTATTATAAGACATATTTTAGACACTTCAATAACTCAAACTCCTCTGGGACAGGATCCAAGGCAGAACTACGTTATACCAAATTGTTCTCAACTCAGAACAATATTACAGTAAGGTTCTAGTGCATTACAAAGTAGGTAAGGAATAAAAAGAATAGGAAATGAAAAATTAAGGCAAGCACAAATCAATCTATAAGAAGATAAGAGAAATGCAGTAAGCCAAGATTAATGCACAGAAGAAATATGAGAAACAGAGGAGAGAGAAAAAAGGAGATCAAGAAATGAAAAATATATCAACATACAGAAAAAATGGAAACCTCAAACTGAGACATATACTGAAAAAGCAGACAGAAAAATGAGGGGGGAAAGAATTTAAAAAGAATAACTCACAAAAAAATCACAAGGCTTTACCTAATATTTTATTAATGTATTTTTAGACTACTGGAATCTCAACAGTAGATCTGTAAGAATAAACCCCTAGGAAAAATAATTAAACAATAACAGTGGCCTGCTATATAAGCACAATAGGTACTTATCAAAGACTTATTTATACCTTAAGTTTTAAGAATAAAAACATATCCAAGACATTATAACCTAAAAGAATTGCCAGATTCCATTATTCCCAGTTTTCAAATTAAACAAAGTACAAAAATTTAGTATCTCTTAAAATTAAATGGAATGAAATGAGTTCTTTCCCCACTTCTATCCTAAAAATAGCATACTGCTACAGAGTATCAGAGGAAAGAAAAAAACCTTTTAGTGCTATGTGGAACAAATGGCCCCAATATAAAGAGGTGTAGAAATTTCACTTATCTTGCATATATCCCTAACTTTGAAAGTCAGGAAATTTTCATTTAATAATAACAAGAACAACTCCATAATCTATTCAGGTTTTTAAATCACACTGTTTCTTGCTGAAACAATTATAGTAATTTGAACAAACTGCACACACTCTTGTGATTCTGGATACCAGTTTAACAGTCACTCAGAGGTTGACACTGACCCAAACTGGCAAAGCGAGTGATGACTAAATTGACAGTCTCAAGTCCCGTAGTAACTTTATTCAGTGCTACATGGTTTACACAAGAAACATTTAGTTGTCTTTGCTAAGATAGTTAAAACACACACACACACACACACACACACAACTTCTTTGGAATCAACTGCTGGTACAATATTATTTCCTCAGACAAGACAAATCACATAGAGGTATGCCCCTCTTCTAGACTCTGCCTATTTATGGCCCTCTTAATCCCTTTCTCGGCTGACTTGCCAGCACAAGCTATATTTTGAAAGTGTATGTTGCCTATATCTGGATATTGGTTGAATAGTTAAGTAAAGAGAGAAAACAAAAGATGCAAACAGGTCCCTGCTAGACAGCAGTAAAAGAGAGGAATACTATTTCGATGAGACAGAAAATGGGCCCTATTTATACCGAAATAAGGAAGCCCAAACTCAAAAGTCTAAAATTCTTTATCAACTCAAAATCAAAACTCTTAACAGCCTCTCTTCCTTGACTCTGGGAAGCTCATTATATTGCTGAGAACCTCTGAAATTCATGCTCCTTTAAAAAAAACTCCCTAAATGTGGCTTATCTCAAGGGGAAATAAAAGTTCCTATCCACATACGGAAGCACTAGAGTTGGAGTGAAAGAATGTGGGTTCAAATTCTGCCTCTAATTTACTACCTCTGTGACCACAAGTAGAGTTTCCCTCTGCGGGCCTCAGTTTCTTCATTTGTCAAATGAAGAGGCTGGACCTAGATGATCTCAAAAATACTCTCCTGGCCTCATGACTGGACCCGTGACCCCTACGTTCATAAATTCGTTTGCCACTGCCCACTCTGAAATCCTGCCTCCTTCCCGAGGGCGCGGGGGGTGCGGGGGTGATTGTCCTTAGTACTCAAAGCCCTCCTCTGGGGGGCGCTCTTCTGGATCCCCTAAAACATGAAGGCTCCTACCCCACAGCTCGCTGTGACCCAGAGCGTTCAATCTCCTCCCGCTCAGGTGCCCCTCGCCCGGCCCCGCCCCCATCGGACTTCCCTCCCAGTCCCCCCCCAGCCTCCTCCCACTCGTGCCCAGCCCCCCACCCACTCACCCACACGAACAGGCTGTCGGACAGCAGGTACTGGGCCACTTCCCGGGCCCGGGGGCCGCCGGGGACCGGCGGAGCGTTGGGCTGCAGCGGCTGGGGCGGCGGCGGCTGCTGAGGAGACGTGAGCGCCTCGGGTTCTCCGGGGCCGGCGCCAGGGCCCGGCTCGGGCTGCATGAGGGCGCGATAGGCGCTCACGATGGTGCCCAGCAGCGCCAGGCCGCTGAGGCCCGTGTAGGTGCGGAGGCTGGGCCAGGGGAAGCGCTCCAGGAAGAGCAGCGGCATGGCTGCGGGGATGGCGGCCCTGGGCCCTGGGCCCTGGCCTCGGCTCGCAGGCCCGAGAGCTGCCTCCCTTCCTCCTTCCCTCCCTCGCTGCCGCCCGCGCAGCCTCCTCCAAACGGCGGCGACAGCGACGGCGACAGCGCTCCTCGGCTCCCCGCCGCTCGCTCCCGCTCCCGCTACTGCCCCTGCCGGTGCGGAAGAGCCTCGGCCACGGGGCCGGCGGCCGCCCCCCCCCCCCCCCGCCCCGGGGCGGGACCCGACGGGCCTTGGGCCCTCTTGTGGGCCGCTCCGAGCCGCGGAGGCCCGAGCCGCCCGCCTCCAGAAATCATAAACCCCCGCGGGCTGGACGGGAGATGGGAAGAGCCAAAAGAGCTCTGGGAAAAGTAGTCGCGGGAAGGGCCCCGGGGCAGGTAGGGCCCCGCGCTTTGCGGAAACCGAGGAACTTAGTGACGGCTCCTGGGCACGGGGGGGCGGGGAGAGGAGCCAAGGCTAGACGAGGTCCACCTGACTCCCGGCCCGGGCCAGCGTAGTGGCGCCGCGCCCCGAGGCGGCCAAGGTCCGTTCGGGCCGGCCCGCGCTCTGGGCTGTTCTCGGCCCCCCGGGCCGGGGCCTCGCGAGGTCCCCCCAGGAAGCTGCGGTTGCTGAGTGGCTCCATGGCTCTCACCCTGAGGCCTTCCTTCTCATTCTTCGAAATTAACAAAATAATTTAGTAAACCCCTATCTCACGTGTTAAGTTCCGAAAGATTACGTCTCCTCGAAAACTGATGTTTTTTAAAAGTCGAAAGCTGCTAAGCACAACACCAACTTAATTCTTGAGGGCAATGAGATGGCTGTGGTGGCGGACTGCGTGCCACAGGGCAGGAGTTGAAGTTTGCCCTCATGATACTTAATAGCCTGTGACCCTGGACAAGTCACTTACCCTCCTTTAGCCTCTGTTTCTTTATTTCTAAAATGAAGATAGTAACACCTACAAAAAAGGGTTACCGAGAGGATCAAATGACCTTTTTACAAACATTTAGTTATTATTAGGATCATGGATTAAGAGCTGCATAGAACTGGCAGGATCAACAGTGCTTTGAAGGTAGCTAGATGGCTGGACCAACAGAGTGCTGGGCCTTGAACTTTCTTCCTGAGTTCAACAGTAGCCTCAGACCCTTACTAGTTGTGTGACCCTGGGCAAGTCACTTAACCCTGTTTGCCTGTTTCCTTATGTGTAAAATGAGCTGGAGAATAGCAAACCACTCCAGTATCTTTGTCAACCCAAAGGGTACATGAACAGCAGACACAACTGAAACGACTCAACCACAGTACTTGGCTTAGAAGTGCTTAAAATCCTTTTTTCATTCACTCAACTGATGCAGATTTAACAGAAACATAACTATTTGTGGAACTAGGAAAGCATAGAAAAAAGGAATTAACTTCTTAAGACTTAGACAAAACACGAATCCCAAGGAATGATTCATTATAACTGTAGAAAGAGATGCATTTTCCAACACATCCATTACAATACAAATTTGCTCAAGCTTTGATGACATCTGTTGCCAAAGAGGGCTTTTAACTGTCAAGGAACATCAAGGAAGGCAGGGACATTGATACTGAAGTGTCAGTAAAAAAAAATTTTTCTAAACACTGAAGAAAGCAAATTCAGAGGGGGAAATAGACAAATAGTGCGATGTCAGTACTACCATGGTAAATGTCATTTTAAAAACAAGCTTTAATATATATGTGGTTTCACACTTGAACCTCATTTTATCACACTTGTATATGGATATATGTTCACGTTTGAAGATTTTCTTAAACACTTTTTTTTTCTAAGTGGAGCTGCACTGTCAATTTAAATTACATTGAGAACTACCTAGAAAAACAAGCAGTAAGCAGTGGAGAGAGCCACTTTAGGAGAGTTTAGGCAACCTTAAACCCTCCTGTTCTTAATTTCATCAATGAGAGGTTGGACTATATCAGCCAAATGTAAATCTTATGATCTGGCTTAATACTTGTTTGCTGAAGTAAATTCCCCCAACAGCCAGTTTCCCTGGGCTTATCAGAGTCCTAAAAAAATGAAGGTACTTACAATCAAATTACATAATTTCATCTCTGGACTAATTACTCAGTCACTTTTGTATTGTCCTCACTCCATCACGAAGATGACTTTTTAAGCACTCGAGCTCTCTCCAGTGTTTACACACTGCAGTGTTTCTATCCCCATAAACTGATAGGAAAAATGGCAGGATCCAAGACCATTTCATTTAAACGCTAAATATGTGGCTGTTAAGTCAGGGTAAGAAAATTACTTGTTTCAGTCCAACAAGGCCCTGTTTTAGAAAAGTAGTAAGTAGTAAGATCATAGCATCATGAGCTGGAAGGAACTTTGGAGTCCAACTCATTTTACAGATGAGGAAAGTGAGGCCTAAAAAGGAAAAATAACTTTATCTATGTTCAAACCACTATTAGAGCCAAGATTTGAACTCAAACCCAGCATGCAGGACTCTTTCTACCATACTACACTGCCTTTTACCGAGTTCCTCAAAATAAGTTAAAAAGGTAATAATAAGCTTTTAAAAGAATTTCTTATGTGCAGGGCAACTATACCTGGTACTAATTTAAAAATCATCTAAACCCTCTACTGCACACTATACTAGTTCTGTGAACATGGGCAAATCACATACATTTTCCTCTTCTAGGTGTCTCTATGCCTATCAGTTGCAGACCTGCATGAAATCACAGGTAGAGTCCCTATCATAAACCCTATCAAAATCCAAGCCACAATGCATTTAGTTATGGGAAATGTTCCCAATAGGCTTAATATAATACCCTACAATTATATGTAAAGGAAATTGCTGTCAAAGTACTTTCAGTTTAATATTACATATCACACTATTTTTCCACATTTTAAAATACCAAGTGACTTTTTCCTCTTTTTAAAAACTGCAGTTTATAAATTCCAACTCCTCTCTATATTTAGCCTCAGACAAATTACACCTCCTCAGAATAAAATATGCATTGAACATAATAGGTTTCTATTTCTCATGTTCCATTTTGCAAAGAGATTGACTTTTCTGAACATTAAATGTGGGATTAGTTTAAGTGGTTAAAATATTTCACAAGTGGGTACATATTAATGTTAATTTCAAATACTGGAACTTAATGAATTTTAGCTTTGGAAGTTCACAAAACTATGGCAGAATTTCTAATGGGACAAAAGCGGTTAAGTATGCAAGGGGACGGGTTCCTTAATATTCACAGAATCTTTTTGTTTTAAATGATTTTTATTTAAAATGACAAAGGGAACAGCAATGATCTTTTAACTAAGCTCTAACATTCTACATATAAAAATAAAACCAGAACTTGTTTCTTTACAGTTTCTAAAAACTCAGTACACCTAATAGCTATTGATGCCAAACTAAAGATGTGCACACATTTCCCTTTATAGTATCTAAAAACTTAACGTTAACTGCATTTCCCCCCATGGCTTAACATCCTAACAGCACATTCTTCCCTACTTACCTTTATAATACAATTTGTCACTAAAACACAAATTATTTATACAAAGTAGTACTAGCTTTAGCATCAGGTTTCAAGCAGTTTCTCAGAAAAAAAAAAATTTGCCAAGATATTGAAGTGACTTGCAAATGCAAAATGGACTTTACTGACCAATTCAAATGATAAATGGCTTTTTCATTCTTTAATCTTTAAATGACTGAGGCAAACGCCAACAGTCCAATTAAATGCAATCAAATAATGCTTAAGTGATGAGAAATAACTGGAAAAACTAAGAAGCATTCTTCTATTATAAAATGCAGAGATGGTATTATTATAGTTGTAAAAACTTCTTTCAACCTTCTTTGGCAAAACACACAAAGCAGCAAGCTTCTTGAAGCTGTCTTAGGGATCAGTACAATTTGTTCAACCATTATTAACTAATAAAAAATGTTAAGCCTCATGAAGTCAGGTATGCAAAAGCTACTCCAAGGATATTATCTCAGGGACACTGTAGTGCATATGACACTAAATGCCTTAAAAAACAACTAGGAACTGAAGAATCTACGTACTTCACTTTTCTAAGTTTAGAAAGATTTTCATTTAGAACAAGCCATGAGCTATCAAATGGACTGATTCTTCATTAGCTTCTGTCATTTGGAAAGTCCCATTCTTTCTTACGTAAGATTGAAAAGTATAAACCCACTAAGCAAATTGAGTCACACTCTCTTCCTGTGCAATGCTCAAAGATTAAAATTTTACTTAAAAGTACCATAACAAAATAATGGCAAGTTATAGGGATGGCAAAGTCTTTTATGATAGAAAAATTTCTCCATCTACTACATTAACTTGGCATTTTCTAATTAGTATTATCATACTACATTTTAATTACTTAGTATACAGAGTTTCACAAATTTTAGTGCTTCTAAAGCTTTAGGAGCCTAAACTTTTACACTAAGGCTTTTGGAATACTAGTTGATACTAGTTTATTTTTGTAATCAGGTACATTCATACATGAAAAAAATTTATGCCATATAAAAAGCTTGTTTTGACAATGAAGAGATCTTAAGGCAAATGAATATAGATTTTACATTTTCCTCCCCAGTCTATTGAATACTTTAAGTGATATTCTGAATTCACTGTTCAGTAATGATTATCACAGCCAGAAATATTCAAATTTCCTTTGAATATTCAAAGTGAATGACGCTATATATATTGCAGTTTTAAAACCATCAAACAAGGAACATAATTTGTCTTTTACCTTTTAAGTGCTCAATAAACACTTGATAAATGAATGTCAATGGACAAAAACTTGTTGAACTGGCCCTTTAATAAAATAAACCTTATTAAATAAATTTTAAATTAGTATTGAATATATACAAAGAACATGTACTTTACTATTATTAGTTCTCATATCATGGGGACTTAATGTATAATGCTCAGAAAATTTTTTTATTAGTTTAATGTAGTAATATGCCTGATTTTATATTTCCTGTAGAAATGCTACTTTTAAAGGAAGATAAAATCTGCAGAAAGTGGAAAGCCTATGAAAGGACTTGATTGGGACTAGCTAACTGGTCACCACCACCCACATGGTAGCAAATAAATTTAGATGCAGAGGGAAAAAAATTAGTCCAATCAATTGAATTATAATTTCATATAACTTTAATAACTACTCTCTACTATTAGGACAAAATTTAACTCCATTTAGCAAAAGCTAAATGCTTTCAGTCCAGGTGGTATAATGTCTAGTAATATGTAATACAATTCATGGAATTCAATTTTTTTTCCCATTTAGCTTCTCATGTAAAGATGACTGTGTTCATTGAAGGGCTAAAATTGTACCTAGTATCCTACCTTGTCAGACAGGGAGTAGCTACATGGTAAACGCTGAAGGTACTTCAGCTACAGACAACAAAAATAATCTGACCAAGATTTTTTTTTTAAATAGAAAAAAAAAAAACACACACACATACCACAGACACAGAAAGAACAGCCCATCTCCCACTCTCAAAAAGCACATCAAGAAAAGCTCAGGTATATTTACACATGTTTTCCCTTGCAGAAGCAAGTACGCTCTTATTCAAAGGACAGTACAATTTGTAACTTTCTACAGGGTAGAAATTGAAAAGAAAACAGACCGCACTGCCTGTGAAATGAGGTCAGGTAGACATAAAGCAGTCAGCTATATGGTTTTCCAGATCAAGTTCCCCTAACTTCCTGGACAGGGCTATTCAATAAAGTCACATTCAGGACATACTGATGCCATCCAAAAGCCAGTCCAATAACTCCTGAATGACTAAATAAACAGATGAATGGTCATAACAGCAAATGAACACGATCGAGTTTTCAGGTAATATTCCAATCTATGAAAGCACATCAGCATGGCCTCAGCTCAATTCTACAGCACTCTTCTGAAAAATTAGTATTTCAATTTAAACAAAAAGCAAGTAAACATGTATTGCTTTTCAATTGGAGACAAGAGAATTTAGGAATAATGTTTAATTCCCACATGTGGGATTATTTAATTATTTAACAGAGAATTACTGTACTATGTATCCGAGATAATTAAGGACCCAAGAGAACTCATTTATTAAGATCAATATACTACTGTATATTGATTTTATACCGAATTATATAAACTTTAAGCTATCAGTTATTAAAATTAGCTCTTGATTCCTTTCTGTTAAAGCCCATTATCAAGAATTTCTATATTAAAATCTTAACTAAAAAAGCAGATATTATTAATTTGTATTTGGAGAAATACCTTCACTCATAAAACTTTTCCAAATAAATTTAAACTTAATTAGGCACCGATTTTAAAGTCTTCATTTGGTGGATGTATTTTTACTTGCACATACAAAAAGTTAGCTTCTGCCTTTTCTTTACTGCTAAATTAATTTGGATTATTATAAAAAATATTTTGAATGAAGTTTTTAGTGTTAATATCCATGACTATGTTCTCATCAATTTACACACACACACACACACACACACGCACGAGTTTAGGTTAACATTGATGATGTTATACCCATGTCTCAGAGCACCAAAACACCCAGTGAATAAAACCATGAAAAACCTGTACTTTAAAGGGCGTCAACTAACCATTACAGATCAATGTTTTTACTAAAATTTTAAGAATAATTTGGAAAGACAGGTCCATATCAAATGGCATGCTTTCGTATTAAACAAACAAAACATCACTACATACAGACTTCCCTTTCCATTAAATAAAAAACTGATGAGTAGTCTCATTTTAGACCACTCTTATCTTGACTTTGAAACATAGTCTCACCAATTTCCAAGCAAATTTTTGAGGGTCCCTACTTTTTTGAAGAATCTTTAGACTTCATGTGAGGAGACCAAGATCTCAGAAGTAACTGAAAGATCTCATCATCAATCTCTCCTACAACATGATTATGCTTTAAGAACCCTTACAATGATATTACAAGAGGGACCATTATACTTTGGTACACTAAATCTCTAGCTTTCCATTAATAACTACCAGCCTAAAAAGAAATATTATGATCCTTACCTGTAAGGATTTAAGGGAAAGATTTAATATAAAGTAAAAAATGCGAATAGAAACAGGTCCACTTTGTTTAATGTTGTACAAAAAGTATGGGTAGAACCAAAAGTGAAATATACATTATCACATTTGTTTACGCCACTATTTAGGACAGTTCTTCAGATTCACTTTACTATGCAAACAATATAAAGTTATGAGGCAATCTGGGAAAAAATAAGGGGGAAGGGAACAAAAAGAAACTTCTTATTCTGTTTATTCTTCTACATTGTACAGCTGTGCTCACAGAGACGGCTTCTTTTACTCTTCCCCGGCTCAGGAATTCAGTTGTAAATAAAATTGAACCTGAATTTTTTTTTAAAAAAGAAAAAAAATCCTTTTTATTAATGGGATAATTTTCATAGATCATTAATTTAAAAAACAAAGTAACAGTTGATATCCAATATCTGCCTCACAAAAATACAGTAAAGTACACAAGCATAGAGAAACCCAGGACCTAGTTTATTACTCATTATGCTATCTATAATAGAGGGGTAATATGCTAAGCATAATCAAAGAAATTCAACATTTTACTTTTCTACATTTGTACACCTAATATACTCCAACAAGATCTCTTAGTACACCCTTCTTCTGATAAAAGACTTCAATACAAGTAACCCAGCCAAGTATTCCTTCAAAAATTGCAAATTTCAGTACCAGAATGGCTGGTACCATATTTACAGAAACAGCTATTTCCCTAAAATCTGTTTGCATACACACTTTCTAGGTTTGTAATACCACATGAAGTCAAAAGCTTATAATCTGTATCTCACCATGTCTTAATTGCCCTAAGCTATCTCTTTAGCTAAGCCATTTTAACTTATGCAATCCTAAATGTGATTACCTGTATTTCTTACTGATTTAAAATATGGTTTCTAAAATAAAAATGTACCAGAATCCAGAAAATGATTACTTCTTGATCTTTTCAGAACAGTCTATGTCTTCAATACACATCAATGTATTACGATACCCCAACATTCTTTACCTGCTCAAAAGCTGAGGAAGGCTGGAAATGATAGGTCCATATCCTGGTGCATTGTCATATAATTCAAACAATGGCGCAGCTACCAGTTTGTAATTTTTGGGGACTGCAAACAAGGCTAAAATTAAACAAAGAAATTAATCTTTACAATTTGTTTTTTAAAACAACACAATTGCAACAGATGTAGCATAATGCTTTAACATTTCTTTTCTTTTTTTTTTTTTGGCTAGGCAATGGGGTTAAGTGACTTGCTCAGGGTCACACAGCTAGTAAGTGTCAAGTGTCTGAGGCTGGATTTGAATTGAGTCCTCCTGACTCTGGGGCTGGTGCTCTATCCACTGCGCCACCTAGCTGTCCTCTGCTTTAACATTTTCGAAGTTAGTTTTTTGTTGGTTTCTTCTTAATGAAATTAGAAAGATTTCAAAAACATTTTGGGGAAAAGATTTTGCAAATCTATTTCAATGACCTCATTTAAGTAATATTCTTTTGTTTACTGCTTTTAAACTAACTGCCCTTATAGAACAACACTAATATCAACTTAAAGCATCTTTGTTCATTTTTTTAAATTCTGACAATCTATGTGAAACATGAGGATATTAGCAATAGTTTGTTGTAAGAGTTAGAATAACAACCCTGTGATTTTTATTAAAATTATAATCCTCAAGATACATTAAAAAAACTAATCAGTTTGAAAAGCTATTCAGTCCTCCCTATTTCCCCAACAGGAATAATGCAGTAATAATTATAAAAATGAGTACTGATGTCTGAACAATTACAGAAACCAAGCGGTAAAATATGTATTCAGTGCTTAGTCAATTTCAAAGTAATCTGTATTTAGACCCAGCTACTTAAACTTTTCCTTCTACTATACTTTATGACTGATAGGTGTACAGCAGTGGATAGAGAACTGGCTTCAGAGTCAGGAAGTTAAACGTCTGCCATCTCAAATACAGTCAATATCTCAGTATACTAACAAACAATACATAATTAGTATATGTGTTAAGTAGGTAATTCCTTTAATATCAAACTGATGCCTTGAAATTACCAAATGTCCTAAGGTAGTTTTCTTGGAAGTTCTAAAGAACTTTTTAAAAAACTAAAATAAAATATTCTGAGTCTTAGTAGTAAAACTGAGTCAGCAGTAAACACTTACCTTTTTCCTGAAGCTGAACCAAAAAGAGTTTTTTGTGCTCTTTAGGCTTTGTAATATGTGCTGGAATATATGGGTACTGAAACAATAAAAGAGAATTAAAAGTAAATCACTAAAAGCATCTGAATATATAGCCTGTAGATTCCAGACTTCAGAAAAATCATAAAAATCTTTTATGACTTTTAAGTAAAACTTGATTTAAAAAACAAAAATCCATGACTTCCCTTCCTCCATCACAAAATTAAATTTTCTAAAATTCTGATGTGCTTGTTTTAAAATGTCTTTATGAAGTAATCATTTATCAGGAAATTATACAAGGACACAAAATGAGTCTGGCTGTGTGACTCTGGACAAATCATTTAACCTTTTAGTGCCCCAAGTAACCCTCTAAGATTGAATTGCAGAGAAGGTACCAATCTGCACTGATAGAAATTCCTCACCAGGGATACTCCCACATTGATAAAAATACAGGTCTTAGCTCCCCAAAGTATATTTTACCCAGAGTTATCCCTACTTTGCAGTAACCTAAAGCAAACTGCTTCTACCCACTGGTTTCATAATGCTGCATGAATCAGGCAAATGAGCAATGACAGAAAAGATAGCAGATGAGTGAAAAGATGGTTTGTCCAATTGATGTTTAAAAAAAAAAAAAAGATTCAAAGTTCATACACATAGATGCAGCTATAAATCATGGCCAATAGAAAATGGCCTATCTCCTATGTATCTCCCTCAGACTACATACTATCATTTTATGATAGTTTCCTCTCTCTGATAACTTTTACCTGATTTTACTTGTACAAAAATCTTCTATGGGGAAGGATATAGGCAAGGTAGAATGTTATACACCGTGTACTCTTTGCTACTACACAATATACTAAGGTACACATTGCTAGTTTGAACTTAAGCTTAATACTCTAAGGCCAAACCTTTCCACTTCTTGTCTTTTGACCTTTCCGACATCTCTAATTTTCTCAGGGAATTTTCACTAATAGAACAAAACTGAGCCACCACTCTCTAAGAACTTCAGAATTTAAGGGATACTTTTATATGAAAGGAATTTAAGGGGTATTTCTACATGAAAATTTAGAGAATACTTTTCTTCTTAAGCTTGCATTTCCACTTTCTTGAGAACAAGATATAAAACTGATATTATATATGGCAAGTCTAAATGAGTAATATCATTAGTATACTTAGGAAGTACCTTGAAGGCTCAACCAAGATTCAGTTTTTAAAGAATTCTTTAACCAGGTACAGGATAAACATGTCAAGATTTCCTTACTGGAAAAGCTCACACTATCTCCCACTCTGCCAATCTGACAAATTACTACTAGAGAATTCGATAAATAATTGCCAGTAACAAACTTCCCATATTATCTAAAGGGGGTGGGTAGGGGGAGGGAAAGGGTTTGGTAAGGAATCCCAAGCAAAATAAAACAAAATCTTAAGCCTCAGTTTTAGAGGTGAAATGTCCCCAAAATGGTAAGAAAACAAGTTAAACCAAGCTTGTCTCTAAAGAAATAGGGAAATATACCTCCTTCCCTACTTTGAGGTGTGAATACTGCACATACTGGCAGAGCTGATGCGCTTGTTAGTTCCCCTTTTAAAAATTCTTTGTTACAATGAATCACTGTGTAAGAGATGGTTGAGAGACTATATGAAGGTTATATAAAAACAAGATTTCAACAGAAGTTTAAAAGAAAAAAAGGCAATCTGATATTTAGCTAGAGTAATAGGGGGGAAATATAATTCACCAGTTAATGCACACAGCATTAAACCAATTGGTATATCTGTTTCAAAGAAATGTTAAAGGTATGCAACTCTTTTTAAGATGAAATTATCTCTACTTTAGCCATATGAAAAAAAAAGTTATCTTTTGGTTTTATACCACCTCAATTTTCCAATATTTCCTTCATCCACCTGCCTGCTAAACAACCATCCCTTATAATAAAGATTTTTTTTTAATCAGCAAAGTTAACCAACATATCAACTAAGACTTACATTATATATGATATTCCACACCCGAAGTACCTCCCTTCTGAAGAGGGAAGATGTATTCTTATATCTACTTTGGAGCCAAGCTTGGTCATTACAATTTCTTGGTATTCCATTTCCTTAATTTCATTCTATTTGGATTGTTGTAATCATTGTGTATCCTGTTTTCTTTGTTGTGCTTACCTGACTTTGCACCAATTCATGTAAGTCTTTCTCTGCTTCTCTTCATATATCTCCTTTCTTGCAGTACACAACTATTCCATTATATCATGTGCTACAACTTTGTTTGGCTATTCTCCTATCAACGAGCTTTTACTGTTTCCAATTCCTATCTACCATAAAAAGTGCTATTCTAAGTATTTTGACATATATGGGATCTTTCTTTTTATTACTCACCTCCTTGGATATGCACATTTTAGTCACTTTCTTTGCACAATTTAAAACTGTGTTATAGAGTTATATGAAAATGGCTGAAAAAAGGAACTTACATTTTGCCTCAAATACCCAACAATTTTAACTTATGACACTGACCTGTGGGGGTTCAAAATTTGGTCTCCACCAGTTACCAATGCAGTCATCAATGACCCAATCTTGCAGAACTCCATCTTGACGACCCAGTATCTATCAAAAAGAAATAATTTACAGTTAGTAAAAAACTAAACGTTATACAGATACTGTATTCCTAATGGTAGGGACCACTTCTAGCAACATCATTGGTCGTAAATATATGATTAAAGATTTTCCAAACTAACAATTTGTCCTCTCTAAAGGATTTTGCCTGCTTACTTTGTGCTGTCAAACCACAGCATTCATAATTAGTTCAAAATTAATAATCCTAACTGACTGCTTGAGGAGCAAACCTGTTACTGTTTTCTAAATGTACAACAAAATTGTGGAGATGGTAACCCCTTTAAGCCAGCCTGTCTGAGATTTTTTTCCAGAACCCATTAACCAGTTTCTTTTACCATGACTTCTATAAACTGGCCATTTCAGCTAGTGCAAACAAGTGGCCATATCAATATTTTTCACTAAATTCATCCAAGATGTGTTTCAGGTATGTTAAAGAACTTCTGCCCAATCAGCACAGAAACAGCTTCTTCATTTTACCAAACAACTGCTCTGGTATCCTTCTGATACCTTTTCTTAAACAAAAACCCAACCTAGAACAAGTTCTAAGAGTTACTGTGTCTCAAGAAATACACTGTCCTGTATATTTTTGCCACAAAGTATTCAGCACATGACACTAGAATGATTTTTTTTAAAAGGTAAGAAACTTAGAGTCACAATAATTATTAAAGGGGAGATAACGCAAAGGATAAAGATTTAAGGGGCAGCTAGGTGGGGCAGCTAGGTGGCGCAGCGTATAGAGCTCTGGCTTTGGAGTCAGGAGAACCCAAGTTCAAATCCAACCTCAGACACTTACTAGCTGTGTGACTCTGGGCAAGTCACTTAACCCCAACTGCCTCACCAAAAAGGAAAAAAAAAAGGAGAGACATTATAAAAAAAAAAACAAACCACAATTTGCCATAACTTCTGTGGTTAAATTTTAATCAATGAAAACTAAAACTTCAATGAGACAAACAAACTTCAAATAAATCTAAGTCACTTATACATGAATGATCCCAATTACTCAAAAATTTGATAGTATTTGTATTAAAATAGTGAAGTAAAAGAAAATACCTCTGTCATTAAACGTTTGAGTCCTTCTACTTCATCTTCTCCTGGATTAAGTTCACCACCAGGTCTGTGGAATGACAGTCAATTGTATAAAATTTTAACAAAAATGCTACAATATTTGTTTTGTCCAAGAAATCACAAGAGTGAAATTTTAATTTCTAAATAAAATATGCCAATATTTGAAATACCAGACCTTAAAATATTCAGAAGAACACTGTGAAAAAGCTACAGTATTAATACCTACTTATCTCCTTCTTCACTCTGGTCTAAGATGAAGAGGTGGCTCTTCTCATTGCCAAAGTAAACCTTATTTTATGCATCCTTGGTCCTATCTCCCTTCTGACTTCTCCAGCCAGATATCCCTTCCTTATCCCTATCCCCCAACTCTCCTGATTAGCCTTATCTTTCTACTGGTACCTGCCCAGCTACCTAGAAACATGCCCCTGGCTCACCCATTCTTAAAAAACTCACTTGATCTAGCGTCCCTACTAGCAACTATCCTGTATTTCTACTTCTTTTCTTGGCTAAGTAACTGAGAAAGCCACAAACACTATGCAATTCCATTCCTCTCATTTTATTTTCTAAATTAAGGGTGGGGAACCTGCAACCTTGAGGCCACATATAGCCCTCTAGGTCCTCAAGTGCAGACCTCAAGGTCAAGAGCCACACTTGAAGACCTAGAAGGCCACATGTGGCCTCAAGGCTGCAGGTTCCCTACCCCTGTTCTAAATCCTTTTGTCATGTGGCCTGCAATCTTACCACTTAATTGAAAGAGGCCCTCTCTAAACCTCTTTAGGGCAAAATCTAAAGGCCTTTTCTCAATGTGTATCCTTCTTAATCTACATGTAGCATTTGACACTACTAATCCTCTACCTAGATACACTGTCCTCCCCAGATTTTCATGACATTGCTCTCTCTTGGTTCTCTAAACTGTCCATGTGCTCCTTCTCAGCCTCCTTTGCTGGTTCTTCATGTCATGTCTACTAAGCAGTAATGCTCTCCAAGGCTCTGTCCTTTCTCTCTATGCTTTCTCATTTGGTGATCACAGTTCAATTATCTTCTCTATGTAAATAATCCCCAAAACCATACAGTGTCCCAAAAGCCTTAGTTTAGCTTTAAGATTTAATATTTTAAGCTATTAATAGCTTAAAACTACACTAAGACTTTTGGGACATCCTGAATATCCAGCCCTAGCATCTCTGCAGTTTTGCATCACTAAACTACCTTTAGGACAACTTGAATCAGATGTCCCCTAGGCATCTCAAAATCAACATGCTCAAAATGCAACTCATTATCTTTCTTGTAAAACCCACCTGACTTCCCAGCTTTCCTATTTCTTTTGAGGGTATCACCATCCTCTCAGTCATGATGCTTGCAATTTTGTCTTAGCCTTTACTGCTCACTCTCACACACCTCACATACCCAATCCATTGACAAATTTTGTCATTTCTACCTTCATAATATCTCTAGTATTTGTCCCCTTCTCCCCACTCACAGAGTTAGGTTATCATCATCTCATTTGAATTATTGCAATTGCTTTCAAGCTGGTCTCCCTGCTTCAAATCTCTCCTACTCCAATCTATTCTCCATTCCACTGCCAAAGTGGTTTTTCTTTTTTTCTTTGCACTTAATAGTATTTTATTTTTTCCCAATTACATGTAAAGACAGTTTTCAACATTCATTTTTATAAGATTTTGAGTTTCAAATTTTTCTCCCTTTCCTCCCCTTTCCCCAAGACAACAAGCAATCTGATACAGGTTATACATGTGTAATCATGTTAAATGTATTTACACAATGGTTGGTTGTCCTTTGTTCTCAAAGAGGATCAAAATGACATCACTATGCTAGAGTCAAATTACATTGTGTCCAACTGTGGCTGATCAGATTAATTGATGACCTCGGAGTGTTCTACTACGGGTCGGGCACAAATAGTCCATGTGAACATTTAGAGTGGATTCTCTAAATTTGCGCATCTTGTGTTTCTTTTGAGCTATTTCAATTCTGCTTTGCTCATAGAGCACAGCACCTTCTCTGATGTGGGTCATATTTTCACAGTAGTCATGTTATGAAAGAAGAATCAGAACAAAGGGGGAAAAACCATGAGAAAGAACAAAAACAAAAAAAAGTGAAAATGGTTTGCTTTGATCTGCATTCAGACTCCATAGTTCTTTCTCTGGATGTAGATAGCATTCTCCATCACAATTGGAATTGTCTTAGATCACTGTATTGTTGAGAACAGCTAAGTCTATCAAAGTTGATCACTGCACAATGTTGCTATTACTGTGCATAATGTTCTCTTAGTTCTGTTCACCTCATTCAGCATCAGTTCATGCAAGTCTTTCCAGGTTTTTCTGAAATTTGCCTGCTCATCATTTCTTATAGAATAATAGTATTCCATTACATTCATATACCCAACTTGTTCAGCCATTCCCCAATTGATGGGCATCCTCTCAATTTCCAATTCTTTGCAAAGTGGTTTTTCTAAAGCACAGGTCTAACCACCTCATTCCCATTGCTTGATGAGCTCCACTGCCTCTTTATAAGCTCCAGAATCAGTGATGTGCATTTCCTCAAGCAAGCCACATCTCCCATCTCCAATCTCCATGCCTTTGGATGGGCTATGTCCCATGCTTTGAACTCTCTCCTCTCTCTTTACCTCTACCTAGTGGTTTCCCTTCAAGCCTCAGTTTAAATTTGACCTTCAGCAGAAGTCCTTCTCAATCACCCAGATGTTACTGCCATGCCCTTCCAACTCTGAAGAGATGTCACAGGTACCTACTTATTCACATTCTCGAATCTTCCCCAAAAGAATATATCCTCCTTGAGGACAAAGACTGTTTTCTGCCTTTCTTTGTATCCCCAGCACTTAGTAGTGTCTTGCATATATTAAGTGCTTAACAAATGCTTACTGACTACCTCTTCTATTTAGAAGTTGAAATAATAAGCTTGATCCAAACTCAAAATAATTTAATTTTAAGGGTTTTAAAACCGATAAACTTCGATTCTAGAAAGCTGAACATTCAATGGCAACATAAAATGAACATCTGAAGCACTGCAAAAACCTATTCAAACAAATCTCATTATGTATGTCAGCTTTCCAAATAAAAATTTATCTACCAGCCATCTGCCCACCCCCATTCTTTTCTCAGGTGAGGATACACTGTCAAGCAGAAATACAGTTTAAGGAAAACAGAGAATAGTGAAGCTGCTGTACAATGGCTCTCTTCTTTCACTGCAGTGTAATAACTGGCTCCAAGAATCCTCAACAGTAATCTTTCTTTCTAGCACAGTCAGGTTGAATAGTTACTAGCCAAACATATATTTTCATGAGGAATGAAAGATTGTGAACCTAAATAGTAAAACTAAACTTTTGTTAACAAATGCTATAAACAAAATCCCATGATACCTAAAGGGAGGAAGGGGAAGAGACCATTCATCTTCAGCTAGAAATATCGACTTGTTCACATAAAAAGTAATGCCATTAAGTACAGTGATTAAACTTGGAAAAATATATTTTAAAGAAGTTCAATATGGCTGAATATCTAACATTGTTAATAAATAGAAATGAACTATATATTCTACTATTTAAAAAGCCAGGCAGTAGAAAGACTGCTGTATCTTCCATCTAAAAACAGTAATAAATAGCAATTTTATTGAAGGAAAATCATTTCACTGAATCATAAATGCTAGTATTTTACAAGTTGTGTCATATAGCAGTTTTGAGAAAGGCAACCTGATTACCAATTTTCAAACACTTACAGTTTGAAAAAAGTTGTGCCCAGTTGCAGGAGTAACACGTGGGGTAAGCGGTGCTCGTGCACAATCAGAACACCCTCGACCGTCCGCCTCATTCCAATCTTGTCAAACTCTTCCCTCATCCTCTGAAATCGAGCTGCGACAGAGCTGTCCTTTTCATAAAGCGGCTCTTTTGTACCAAAGGTATAATTTGTAAGTGGGTATCTGCAAACAAAATAAAGTTTATAACCTGAAATGATAGATCACAATCACAATCACAACAATCTACTATTAGATTACTATTGCCTACCATTAGGTTATAAACTCTCATGGCATCTAGCATAATACTTAATTAAAAATTGGCTTTCTTTAGGATTTTAAGGTTTGCAAATTTTAAAATCCCATTAACATCCCCCACAACCACACTATGAAGCAGATCCTAAAAAGCCTGGAAAATGAAGTTCAGGGACATTAAGTGACTGGCATAGCTAGTGTCAGATGACACTATATGTTTTTATGTTTGTGTGTTTATGAATATTTCTATATACATATATGCTATCATATACACAACAATATGTTAGTTTGGTTAACACGCATAATTCCATTAGTACTGGTAAATATGGGTGTGGAAACCTGCCTGACCAATGCAGCTTTCTGGGATAACTCAAGAGTTTTCTGGGGGCACTGAGACGTTAAGTGACTGGCCCATGGTCATACAGCTATTATGTGTAAGAGGCTGAATTTGAACCCAGCTAAGTCTTTCCGGCTTTCTCTTTACCATATTATGTTGTCTGCCTCTCACTTTGTATAGAGTTGGTGTCAAATATCCATTGTACTTCCATACACAAATATACAATCCAATTCTATTATAAAAAGCTCTCAAGTGCTATCCAAATTATTCTGCTTAAAAATCTTCTCATATAGTGTGATGTTACAAACTATAGTACGAGTTAGTATCAGGTTTAGGAGTAATCCTATATAGGAATGCCAGTCTTCTAAACAGATATTAACCAAAGACCATCCATCTCCTCCTTAGTTCTTTTATAAATTCATAAACATTATGGTCAAGAAAATACAATGCCAAAATGAGATCATTTCCCCCAAAAGGAAGCTCTCCTAACCAACTTCTCAATCACCATTTGTCTAGTGATTTTCTGCTAAGATCAAAGCACCATAAGGAGAAAACTGTTCCTCAAAAAACCATATTCTTGGGTTTACTGCTTTTCCCAATTTTTCCTTCTTTAGCCACACTCTTTCCACCACATGCAATCAAGCTGAAATGTACAAAGGATTAACTAGAGTGATTTCAGCGTACAATTTATGTACCAGGCAAACCTCACTGTGTCACTTTCTAACCCTACTTCCCTTGTTCAGAACCTGGTGACTGCTGACATTTCTCTTCTTTTTCAACCCTCCTTCTACCAACTGGCCTGAGAGGAGTTCTCTCAGCTCTTTAAATCTTGAACATCTTTTTCTTAGGTCTGCTCCACTGTAACTTCAGGTTGAAATCAATTGCCAACTTCCTCACAAACTGGGCTGGGGTCCCTGTATAGCCTTCCCCTGGTTAAACCCCTAAGGTACTCTTAGCTGAACCATACCAACTCCATCAGCAGTTTCATTACTCCAGCTGTACTCTTCCTGTGCTCCAGTTTATGTTTATACTTTTTATTAAGGCTTTTCTGAAAGGATATCTCTCAGACCATTCTATTTTTCGATCAATTTATCCTGAATTCTCTCTCCACTTTCCAGTTTAAAAGTCATTTTAATTTTTCAGTTCTTTTGTCCCAAATTACAAACCCATACAATCAAACCTGGAAATACCCAGTCCTCCAAACAGACATCTACCAGAGGGATGATTCACAATACACATTAGCATCTTAAAAGAAGTGGTAATAATAACAACAACAACAACAACAACAATAATAATAGCTAGATTTATATAGGCTTTAGGTTTGCAAAGCACTTTACATGTGTTATCTCATTTCAACTTCACAGCTCACTGTGGTAGGTGCTATCATTATCCCCATTTTACAAATAAGCAAACTGGGAGAAACTGGTTAAATAATTTGTCCTTCATCACATGAGTAGTGTCTGAGGCTAGATTTGAATTCATGTCTTCCTAACTCCAGGTCCAGCTCTCTATCCACTGCATCAATTAGCAACTTAGTGGAGGGAGAGCTGGCAAAAAAGTCAGGAAGACCTGGGTTCAAGTAATGCTTCTGACACAAAGTCTGATCCAGGGCAAGTCAACTTTTCAGTGCTCCCAGGCAAGAGACAGGGAGGAAAGGAAAAATGAAGGAGGGAAGGAAGAAAAGAGGAAATTCCTTATACCAAATCACAGATATGTCCCTCACCCATGTTAAACAGTAGATATTCAGGCCTTGAAAAATTCAGGATTTTTGTAGGAAAACTTGAAAAATCTAGGATCTTACAGTTCATTTGATCCTCTCTACTTGCAGGTGGCTCCTCCTCCTCAATCCAAGTGTTCCCTATACTTTGAGGAGAACATTTTTACTATATATATATTCATTCTTAATTTACCAAAAAATTCTGACAGTAGCAGGTAACACACTGTTTCCCTAATCCATAACCCTAATGCCAAAAAAGAAGAAATAGAAATCTAAAACCAAACACCTTGATATTTCTAAATTAGATTATTGGCACTTTCTCACTTCAAATTAACTCTTAAATGACAGGAAAAATACAGCAAAATTCATTAACACATGTAATGGTTATTTGGGTATAGGGCTTACCACCATCTTTAGACGCTATACAGCTACACAGTAAGATGTAGTCCCTACTCCCCTAGGTCATCAAAGTGAAAAATTAAAAATCAAAAGACAGATCAGTTATGAAAATTATTCCTAAAAGGTTCTTTAAGTAATATTTTTACCTACATTCTTTTGAGGGGCAACTAGGTGGAGCAGTGGATTAGAATACCATGCCTGAAGACTCATCTTACTAGCTGTGTGACCCACTTGATTCAGTTTGTCTCAGTTTCTTCACCTGTAAAATGATCTAGAGAAGGAAGTGGCAAACCATTACAGTACCTTTGCCAAGAAAACCCCAAATGGGATCACAAAGAGTAGGACACAACTGAAACTCAACAACAAAAATCATTTTGAAAGGGAACAAAGGATGAAGCTTCTTTTCAGTTTAGCACCACCCAGAACAATGTTTCTTGCCCCCCAAAACAATGAAAACTTGAGTCTACTAAGCAACAAATGTTTCTGAATGTAGTTAGTCCCCAACTTTTCAACAAACTGTTCCAAGATTGTTAATTTTTAGAACTGAGAATGCATTTTCTCATATAAATGTCATAAATGTTGGTTGTTTCCAGGCTAGCCCACAAGTCTATTTT
Organism: Vombatus ursinus; assembly: GCF_900497805.2. Lineage (NCBI taxonomy): Eukaryota > Metazoa > Chordata > Mammalia > Diprotodontia > Vombatidae > Vombatus > Vombatus ursinus. The sequence goes on along the minus strand of NW_020954571.1, from coordinate 16,983,048 downwards.
CATAGCATCCACTGGAAGTTATTAGTGAATATTAATTCTGACCATATACACATAAATTAGAGGATTAAGCAGCTCATTTTGAATGCTTTCAGGTTGGGGGGGGGAGGGTCTGACAACAGCTCTAGGTATTATTTTTAAATTGTTGAGATAAAAATCAGCAGACTACATCTTACTCCAAAATACCAAAGACACAAGCTAACCTTTAAGTTCTTTGCAATGATTACCTTTCCTTTTATTTCTTAACCAAATGCAAATTTAAGGGGCCTTATTTTTTCCATTGCCTACATTTGTCAGCTTTGTAATATTCAGTAAATGACAAAATGAAGAGTAATTCCCACAGAATAATATGCACACTCACTCACTGATTAGTAAAAATGTCTGCTGCCCATTTGTTGGTATGAGATTCCAAACATGAATTATCTGCCTGATAGAATCTGCATTTCAAAAACTTTAACTTTTCAGTTTATACAAAAACTTTAAGGCATATTCATTGTAGAGAATGCATTATACATGCTTTTCTAGGACCAGTATCTCTTGGAAAAGAATGATGTGTTCCCATAGCAACAATGCAGTACCACACAGCAACCACATGCACTACAATGTGCCAGGATGCTGGCCTAGTGGAAAAGGGAAGCAATATCCTTGAAAGAAAAAGCAAAAAACAGACCTCAAGCTTCCTCCCACTTGCCAATCCAACGGAATGTCTAAGCAGGGACCACCGAAAGAACCCACAATACATGGGAAACTTGGTAAATAATGAAGTTGGCTGCCAGAAAGAGAAAGTTGACTATTAGTGCCTCTCTCAATTAGGTGCCCAAAGATTATGAAAGGGACCTTTTATTTTTATAAAATTTTTTTAAATGGAAAAAGTCATCTCCCCTTCTGAACCTCATTTTAGACTAGATGTTCTCAGAATGTCCCTTCCCTCTACTTACTATCTCCAATTTATCCTGTATATACCTTGTTTGTACATATCTGTTTTGTGTGTCATCTCCCCTATTAGACTGTGATGTGAGCTCTTGGAGAATGGTGTTTAACACTGTCTGTAGACTTGATAAATCTTTTGCCTCTCTTTGTATCTCCAGCGCTTAACACAGTGCCTGGCACAAAGCAGGTGCTCAGTAAATGCATACTGACTCACTTCCCGGCTTTATAGTCTATGACTCCCAGTTCTGTCATTTACGCCTGGTGTGACCATGGGTTAGTCAAGTCCTTCATAACCTATCCTGCCCCCCTTCCAGGCTTATTACACCTTACACCTACCTCCCCTACTTACTCTTCGATCCACTGACAGTGGTTCCTAGTCATTCCTCACACACAAGCCACTCCATCTCCCAACCCTGCGTATTTTCTCTGGCGGTCTCCCATGCAAGTCCCAGCTAAAATCCCACCTTCCACGGGAAGCCTTTCCCCGAATCCCTTTAATGCTGGTGTCTTATCAATCGATTCCCACTTATCCAATATACGGCTTGTTTATGAAAATTTGCTTGCACATGGGCTTCTCATCATTACGCTGAGATATGGCGGAGGGCTGGGGCTGTCGCCAGGGCTCAGCTCCGTGCCGGGCGTACAGAAATGTTTACTGACAGCCTAAAAATGTATTCTATTTCCTCCATTGGAGATTTAAGGACCTGGAGTCTACGATGTCCTCAAGTCCTCTACACCTGTGATGTTTAGGTCGGGGGGTTCGGGGAGAGGAGGGCGGCCTGCGGTACGCCCACCCGTAGAGCGAAGAGCAGAGCGCGCCAAGGCGAGGTGGGGGCGCCAAGCCCACGGGAGCCCTGGGCTCGCGGGGCACCGACGGCGCGCGCCTCAGGAAAAGGAGTTGGGGGCGCGCTCTGGAGGAGGGAGGGAAAAATCGAAGCGGCGTCGGGGGTGCGCTCGTGGCGTGGAGGGAGTTGGGGGCGGCGGGAAAGCGTGAGAAGGGCGCACGTCGCGGCCCGAGGAACGGGATGATGGGGGGGTGCCACTCACAGGTTGATGGTGCGCTCCAGGGTGAGAGGCTTGGTCTGCTGGATGTATTTGTTCCCGAACTGGTTCACACCCCGGGGCCACCCCGTCTGGGAACGGTTGGGCGGCACAACAGACATGCTGGCGAGAGAGGGCGTGGGCGCGAGTGCTGACAGGGGCAGACGGAAGCCGAAAGAAAGAGCTGCTCCCCTTTGAGGCCGGATTATAGTCCCACTTCGGTAACCGCTACCGCCATTAACATGGAGGCAAAGAGAAGGGGGGCCGATGGTCGCCGGAAGTGCGCTCTGACCTATCCTTCCGCAGCGTCGGGCGATTCCCTCGAATCGGAAAAGGGAGCTAGTCTCCTTAGCCAGAGCGCCGCGTGGCCAATCACAGCAAGGACTTTGCACCACCAGAGGCACCCATTGGCAAGGACAAGTTAGGCCCCGCCTCTTCCCGGCTTTCCTTTTCCCATTGGGCGTCTCGTGGGTGGTGGGGGAATTCTAGGAGTTGTAGTATCAGTGAGAGCTACGCATTTGCAGCATGGCGCGCGACTCGTAGCAGCCTCCCAGTTTGGGAGGCAAAGCAACCCAAAGGTATGAGCGGGAAACGGCGCGCGGATCTGGGACCTGTCTCGGAGGGAAAGAAGAAGGGGAAGCGGGAGTTGACAGGGGAGTTCTCGGCCGCTATCCGTGAGGAGTTGCTGAAAAAGCAGGTGGCTGAGGCCTGGAGCCGGAGGACTAGATTCAGCCACGGTAACCACGGGCAGTCGGTTGCCAGCAGTTGCAGCTCTGATGGGGGCGGGGGTGGGGGGGAGGGCTGGAAGCACGCGGGAGGCGGGGTCCGGAGAGGCGGGGCCTGGGCCGAGAGACTGGAGGGGAAGACGATCCAAGCGAAACCTGGTTCACAATTGTGGAATAGTACGTTCCTTGAGGGCGTAGACTGGGTCTTTATCTCCTGCGTTTACTCCGTGCTTACTGAATTGAAAATACCACCTCCTCTCTGAAGCCGTCCTTGATTCTCCTGGTTATTGGTAATAACTCATACAGCCCCACTCAGATCTTTGCCTGCCAGTGACCTTGAGTTATCTAATTATATGCCAGGAGAGTTTAATCTGATGGTCCTGCCAACCTGAAAAGACTTCTTGTTGGACCCAGTAATGGGCCTACTGATGTAAAGAAAGGAGCTTTTTGCTCCTTCGTGATGTTGCAAAGACCTATGGGAGATGCACTAGAAATGTTTAAAGTGTCTGTTCTCAGGGAGTTTACAACTGTTAAATACTTTGTATATAATGGGTACTTAATAAATATTAGTTGTATGACTGAAAGTACACACTCCACTAGTCAAGACACTGAAGCTAAGTGAACTAGCATCTCTTAAGCACCTTAACACGTGCCAGGGTCTGTGCTAAGCATTGGAGATGAAAAGAAAAACAAAAAACAGTCTGCCCTCAAGGAGCTTGCAATCTAATGGTAAAGACAACATGCAAACAGGTAGGTACAAACAGGATATATGTACAGGTTAAGTTGGAGAAGGTACTTTTAGAGGGAAGGTAGACTATATAAGGAGGACCTGTAGGAGTTGAGATTTTAGGTGAGACTTGAAGGAAATAAGGAGGCGGAGACAAAAAGAAAGAATTCGAGGTATGAAGACAACCAGTGAAAAATGCATAGAATGAAGAGATGGAATGTTACATGCTAGGAAGCCAGTATCAATGAATCAGACTATGTAGAAGGGAGTAAAATGTAAAAAGAGTAGAAAGGTATGAGTAGGCCAGGTTATAAAAGGCTTTAAAAGCCATACTGAGGATATTATATTTAATCCTGGAAGTAATAAGGAACCACTGGGCTTTGGTAAAGAGTGAGGGGGTGATGTGATCAGACTTGGACTTTAGAAAGATCACTTTGACAATTGGGCGGAGGATAGATTGGAATGAGGAGAAAGGAGTAAGAGAGGCCAACCAGCAGGCTATTAAGAGTCTAGGCATGAGGCCTACACAAAGGGTGTGGAAATGTTGGAGAAGAAAAAGGGAGTATATCTTAGAAATGTTGTGAGGAATAGGCCTTGGCACCAGATTGGTTGTGAGGATTGAAAGGCAGGAGTCTTGGATGACACCTAGGTTGTGAGCCTAGGTAACTGGGATGGTGGTGCCATTGATAGGAAGAGGGAAGGGTTTGGGAGGGAAAGATAATAAGTTCCGTTTTGGACATGGTTAAGTTTAAGATGTCCCCATGAGGTCCAGTAAGTGGTTGGAGTTGCAAAACTGGATGTCAAAAGAGAGGTTTGGACTGGATAAATAAATGTACAATAAGAATTAAGAAAAAACAATGCATAAACTGGGTAGAGCTTCAAGGAATAGGTGGGAGGTGAACTAGAAAACAAAATATAGGGTAAGAGTGAATAGAAAGTGGAAGATCACCAATTCTTGCTCTGAATTTTAGACCATGAAGTTTTATTTCCTGTCCATCACTTCCCCTTAAATCGCATTCAGACCTCCCCAGGTAAATATTAAATGTTTTCTTTTGTAAAAGATGCTATAGTCATGGATCCAGAGCCTTTCCATCACTGTGTGATCCCAAACTTCATCCAGTGCCAGACTTTCTTGGAAGGACTTCAGAAGGAACTTTTGGATTTGGATTTCCATAAGAAATGCAATGATTTGTACAAATTCAAACAGGTGTGTATTCACAAGCCATTTATGCCACTTAAATTTAGAAAATCTTCATCCTAAAAGGTCATTTAATACAAGGTTCAACCAATCTCAGAAGATTACTGTGATTGCCTTGTTTTTATTTTACTGCTTAGTACTTTGGGCACAATGGTAGCAAAAGAAACATAGTTCTTTTTTCTCACTTGTATGTTTCTAATTTATCTTCATGATGCAGTATCATAGATTAGGAAAACTTAGAACTAATTGATACAGGTTTGAATCTTAGCTGTGATACTTTATAGCCATCTGGCTTAGGGGTGAATTACTTTAACCTCTCTATACTGGTTTCCTCATCTATAGATTAGTGATAACAATACTTGCAATAGCCATTTCATACAGTTGTTTTTAAGGTTCAAGTGACATAAACGCACTGTTATAGATACATGTATGTGTATAATTTCTATATATATAAATGTGTGAGCAATATACATGTGAGTAGTTTGGTGGCATGGTGAGTAGAGCACTGGACCTGGAGTCAGAAGGACCTGAGTTCAAATCCAGCCTCAGACCAAACACTCAGGACACTTACAACTGTGTGACCCTGGGCAAGTCACTGAACCCCAATTGCCTTTTAAAAAAAAAAAGAAGATACTAGCTGTGCAACTTTGAGCAGCTCACTTACTCTGCCTGAGTTTTCTTATTTGTAAAATGGAGGTGATAGCACCTTCCTCCCAGGGTTGTGGTAAAGATAAAATGAGATAATTTTTGTAAAGTGCTTTGTATATCTAAACTGCTATATATAAATGTTGTTATTACTATTCTGACAGCTTTACTGCCCACTCCTCTTCAAATTAACATTTTATAAAAATGGGATGGGCAGATGTACATTGCTGAAACTAAGAGAGTGGATTGGGGAGAGGAACATGACAGATTTTGTGCCATATCTCTTATCCAAGCTGAGAAATGGAAGGGCAAAATCTCACACACACACTAAAAGTAATTGGCCTGGACATGAGGAAGCAAGACAGAATGGAGAATTGGTGGGAAATGACTGGAATCAAATAATCTAAGCAAAATAAGTCACAAGGACTAAGTACTGACCGAAAAGAAAACAATTCCTGTAGAGGAAAACACAAACTTGACAGTTATAACCTAAAAGTGAATAGACTAATTCCCTAGGAAAGAGAGTGGAAGAATGGATAAGAAAAAACTCAGCAATTTACTATATTCAGGAAAGATATTTCAAAACAAAGGCATACATACCAGGTGAAAAGGAAAGATTGAGACAAAACTTGTTTTCCTTTATTTGATTCTAGAAAAGCAAGAGATGAAACTGATTTTTAAATAAGGCAGTAATACAAATTTAGTGTCAATTTTGTTAAGTTTAAGGATATCGAGGCAATAAGACAATGTTAAGTATGTATTTACCAAATGGCATTATTAATAAGTTCTTAAGAGCTAACAGAATTGTGAAGATATTGGTAATTACATAATAGTTGTAGAGAACTAATATTCTTTTTTAGAACTCTAAATCTAACAGAAAGATAAGCATCAAAGAAAATAAAGAACTGAACAAATCATTGGCGCAATGAGGTTTGAAACACCTATGGCAGCTTCTCATTGGGAATGTTTAAGCACGTACCTATTTTAGAACATCAGTAATAGCTTTACAAATATTGATCATGTCTTCGGACATAAAAGTATTAAATATTTTCTTTATAGATTGTAATATAATGAAAATTACTGTTAATAAAGGAAACATACGCAAAATGTATAGACCTAAATGGAGACTAAGTAATATTCCGAATCACAAGCAGGTTAAAGAACAATATATAATTGTTAAAGGAATGGTCATAATAATATTAGAACAATATGTCAAAATATATGCGATCCAATTAAAGTAGTACTCAGAGGAAAAATTAGATCTCTGAAATCATTGCTGAATTAAGAATAGATATTTTTAGTGAAGTAAGCAAGCAATTAGAGAAAATAGAGTCAGCAACAACCCTTAAAAAAGGAATCTTGGGTCATTAGAGGGGAAATAGAAAAAAAAAATGAGAGAATAAAGACAATAGGAGTGATTTTTTTAACTAGTTTTTGTTTTTTTGGGGGGGTTTTATTTTTACATCATTGATAGAAAATAAATCATTACCTACTTCAGTGTTACAGTGGATCTCTGGTTTCTTTAACATAGCTATTCCCTCCAAAGGTGCAGATCACAACTCTTCTGTGCTTTCTGATTCTTCTGCCACTCTCGTCCATGTTCTATAAGTCTTGCACAAAGGTGTTGACCTAACCTGCTTAAACCTTCCTCCGTGTGAATATCTGAACACACAGACTGTCCATGACTAGCCTACCTTCTTTGCTGGTCAAACAGCTTTCTAATTACATCTTTATGATAACTTGGTTTAAAAAAAGAGGAAAATTAGGTTGCCAGAATAATAAATGAACAAACTGAATTCACAGTGATTAGAAAGAAAACAGAGAATTATCCATTTTGGAAGAGAGAACAAAAGTGAGTCAGTCAGCTAGCATTTATTAAATACCTACCATGTGCCAGGCACTGTGCTAACTAAGCACTGGGTATACATACACATACAAAATTGGATGTCAGTTCAAAATAGGGTTGCACATGAGAAGAATGGTACCAGTTTTCTTCAGTTATTCTCTCTGTAGTAGTGGTATCAAACTCAAATAGAAAGGAATCCCTGCTGGCCACAAGTTAACCTGGAAAACCACACATTATTATCTATGGCCATTTACCTGTGGCCATAAAGTAATAAGTATTGAAAGTGTGATTTAAACTTGGGTCCAACTGACTTTGAGACTCATGTTCTTACCACTAATTAAAGCTATTTTCCCAGGTTATCTTATATGTGTCCCAGCACTGTTAAGGATACAAGGAAAACATAAGGAACAATCCATGCCTTCACAGGACTTATAATGTTGATGTTAACATAAGACAGACATACAAAAGCAGAACACATAGGTAGTAAGCTAGGTAGTATTGATTTTATGTGCAGAGTTCAGGGGAGACAGGTACTTGAGAGCTCAGGCAACCCGTTTTTTGTTTTTTTGTTTTTCAATTATATTACCAAAGTTCTAAGAATAAAATGATTTACCTGTATTTCTAATGTCTGGGAATTTTTTTTTCATTATCAAAAAGTCAGATGATCTGAAGAATAGAGACGAACTTCACATTTCTGCTTTAAGGTAAATGAAGTGTCCCTAATACATAGTAACAGTAAACTAGAGCCCCTTTTTCTAAGCCCTGAACTCTAGGACCTGGATTAACTGTAGCTTATTTGCAGTACTTTGTGTTTGTTTGGTGTCCTTTTAAAAATATTAGCTTTATTTAGAGCAGGGATGGGGAACCTTCGGCCTTGAGGCCGTTCCCCACCCCTAAGAGCATTGCTTCATGATTTACAGCATCCTTCTAGAAAGCATTCTGTAGTTGGAAAACAGAGTCACAAAATAAGTAAGAAAATATCCAAAGGATTCTACAGACTCAGAAAACTGAAACTCTATATCCAGCACAAAGAAACTGACCAGCTACTGATCTTGGAATTTTTCTAGGTAGATTGTATGACTTCTCTAATGAAAAGAGTTAAGAATTGAAAAGTGTTGCAAGAAGGAAAGCTTTGCTAAAATGAAAGCTTTCCAATGGCATAGACACAGATTTAGTAAATGAAGCCTTTCCATAAAATAAGTCCACGAAAATGATCTTACCAGTGCATAGTAGGGGCAGGTATTTAAGGAATCCATTTAAGGCTTTGGTTCTGTTGCTCGTCCAAAGGGTCTAGTAGCTTCAGGACTTATGAAATATATTGTGATCTACAAAATTTAAAGCTGCACTCAATCCTAATGTTAGTATACTAATCCTATCCATATAATTTTTACACTAAGCATATTATATGACATTTTGATTTGTATTGTTCAAGGACATTTAGTTTTTTTGGTCTACTATATAACTAAGAATATTCCCGAAAAAGTAACTCCCATTAAATCCTAGGAACTTGGTAATTCCTCTGGCCTATTTTCTTGCCTCCAAACAATAACAGCTGTAGCCTAGATGAGGAATACCAAAGACTATACATAACATGATGATTAATATCTCTGCTTTTTAGGAAAGTTTTGTTTGAAGATTTCCGGAGATGGCTTTCTGACATTGCTAAGATAGACTTGGAATCAACCATTGATATCTCCTGTGCTAAGTATGAGTATACAGGTGAGAAAAATGAAAGTTTAAATCCTTAATGGATATTACTAATGAGTATATTTAGGGGGAAGCATCATTTTTTCATAGGAAAATTCTGACCTCAGTCACCAAGATAGGTTTCAGCTGTTCTCGGTTGCATTTGCAAAACGTTTTAAGGGAATGATTGTCTCTTCCTACACTTGTTCCTACAATGGAATGGAGGAAAAGCACAAAGAACCTGAAGTTTCAAAGTGAACTTTATAAGGTACTGCAAGAATAGGTCATATAGGAACCACAGTTCGACAAGGCACTGCCACTCCACTGACCAGTGTATCATCACTGCCTCTTTCCTAGCAATTCTGGCTACAAAAGAGTTCTGGGTATTGACAGGGTTCAAAAAATGGGCTGCCATATCAGGGACCTGGGGGGACATTCATGTCTTACATTCACTGAGTAGAATAGTGGGCAAAAGTATTTATAGTTGCATAAGTTAAATGAATATGAGATGCAACTACATTCTATTATATACATTTTGCAGATGAAGAAACTGAGGTTCATTAAGGTAAAGGAACTTGCTCACAATCACACAACTAGCTAGCAAATTTAGAGCCAGAATTTAAACCCAGGTCTTTCTGACTCTAAATTTAGTGCTCTTCATTATACTATGCTGTTATTTTAACTTTTTAAAATTCAGAATTTCAAAAATAATGATCATCATAATACCTAGTATTTATTTAGTGCTTTAAGATATACAAAGCACTTTTACAAGTATCTTATTTTATCCTCTCAACAACCTGGGGGGGGGGGGCGGAGACATCATTATTATTATTCCCATTTTATAGATGAAACTGAGGCAGATAGATTAAATGACTTGCTCAGGATTACATATCTGTTAAATTTCTTAGGTCAGATTTGAACTCAGGTCATCCTGACTTCAGGTCTAGTACTCTCTCCATTGTGCCACCTACCTTGAATAAAGATTGAGTCTCTGTCACATAGGCATTAAAATTCGGTATAGATTAGCTGCTGCAAATGTATATATAAAGTAGGGCCAGGTACTCAGTTGTATACCATTGCAGATGTCCTGCTATGCCATGATGATGAACTAGAGGGAAGAAGAATTGCTTTCATTCTTTATCTCGTTCCTCCTTGGGACAAGAGCCTTGGTGGTACCTTGGACCTGTATAGTACAGATGGTAAGATAAAAAAAGACTCTCACATTTTATCTCTCAGTGTTTACTCAGCTTCCACGTTTTTGTATGTGACCATTAAGCAAGTCCTATTCATTCGTCGAGTCACTGAATTAGAAGGGAAATAAATCTATGAGGCAGGAGAAGCTCTTTCATTAATATGGGCTTCTCCAGAGTTAGTTCAAGCACTAGGATTATGATCTCTTTATCTTCTCATTAAGTTCTATGTGAGGAATTATCATTGGCCTAGGACATATAAGGTAGATAATTAGGTAAGTTAAGATAGAGTCCACCTCACCTTCATGATCATGTTGATTATTCAGTGGATAGGTACAGAGTAAAAATAATCCCTTTCATTTACACGGTCACTCCATATGACCAGATGCTTTCCATGTGACCAACAGCCAAGAAGATGCCAACATTAAAACCAGTTCTCCTCATTTTTGGAAAGACAGTTGTTATCATTTTAAGATCCTCAAATCCTAGAATTTGGAGTTAGAAGGGACCTTAAAGATTATTTACTCCAACGCTTTCATTGTAGAATAGAAGAAACTGACCCAGAGAGAGGACGTGACTTCCTCAGTGTCTTAGGAACCTGAAGGCGTAAGAGCCAAGTAGGAATAAGTGACAGTTTTCAGGATTCGGAGGGTATAATCATTTTCCCTTCTACATACGGTTAAACAGGAAAATAGTAATGGTAATGCTTAAAGCTATTTGTGAACTACACCTTTGGTTGTGCTTTCTTCTGGTGTAGAACATTTCCAGCCGAAGCAGATTGTTAAGTCTCTCATCCCCTCTTGGAACACCTTGGTTTTCTTTGAAGTGTCTCCAGTATCCTACCACCAGGTAAAGATGGCAAGCCACAAATGGACCAAGCTATCAGTGAACGTTCTTTTAAAATCAGGCATAATTTAGTGGGTACCTATCTCCTACAAATGTGGAGTTCAGCGTGGTTGTTTTCACGTCAAAATCTGGTGCTCTGAGACATAACATCCACACTTTTACAGAAGTGGAAAATATATGATTTGGTGAGTAATCTCTGTAGTTATCTCAAATACTTATTTGTGCCTGATTTTATTCTTTCAGGTGTCTGAAGTTCTATCTGAAGGAAAATGTCGACTGTCTGTAAGTGGCTGGTTTCATGGCCCTCCTCAGACAAGACCTTCAAGCTATTTTGAGCCCCTTTTACCTCGTAGCCCTCACATTCCACGAGATGTAAGATAAAGTACCTTTATTTTAACAACTAGTAGGTTCAGTTATTTCTCTCAATTTCCAAGTGACTATTCCTAATAAACTGTTGAGTTCTAGCTAGTCTAATGTTGACTTTTGTCTTTTCATGTAAACTATTGCAATATTCACTTATATATTGGAAGATTTGTGAATAGGTGATTTACTGTACTTTACCAGTGCCTCAGACTCTTTGACCAAGAATTAAAGTTAGGGTAGATACATCCCTTTTATTTTCTATTTCTTTACAGAGTGAAATTTTGTTTGAATGGATTAATCCAATCTATATGGACATTGATTCCCAGGCTCAAATTCAAGAGGAATTTGAGGAGCGATCTGAAATTCTGCTGAAGGACTTTTTCAAGGTGACTCAAAAAGGTGTATTCAGTACCTTATTGCTTTGCATGTTGTCATACTTACTCTTTTTGAGGCATATAAGCATAAGGTGGATAGAGAATTAACTAGGTCTTCAAGGGGCTTATCTTTGCTGCTCTGCTTCTGCAGTTCTATTGTTCCATCAGATAATACAGATATAAGAAAAAACTTTAATTTCCTGTAGGATTAAGGTTCTTTGGTCATTTGCAATGTTCAGTTCACTTTCTTTAAATTAAAGAAACAGCACTTAATATTATTGCTATTCTTTTCCTGTACATAAAGCTCCCTTCTTCCTACCTTTTTGGTTTTCATACTTTTCAGTATTATTACATCTTTTATGGGATTTTAGGAGCTCAATAAGTGTTAATTGGTGGTGGGGATAAAATCACATTACAGTGAATCATAAAAGTCGTTGAAGTCTAGAATTAGAAAGGACCTTAAAGGGATAATGGTATACCTAAGATTACAAAGTTAGTGAGAGAACTGGAACTAAAAACACTGCCTTCCTGACTCACTCTAGTGTATACTTTCCCCACAGAATCCCAAGACACTGTACAAGTTATTTATGTTCAACTGGGATTTTCTTATACCAAATGTTGATTGAGTAAGCATGGCCTAGAGAGCCTTTTATCATACAAAGATTTTCATCATAATAATAATGGTTGTAACTAAACCAGTTTTACCTTTAAAACAGTCTTATGGATTCAGTGGGGGTATGTTATGGGGGTGTTATTTTTTACAGATTAAGGAATTGAAGCAGTTGGGTCCCACAAAGAGTGGTAGAATCAAATCTGAAATCAGAGTGTTCAGATCCTTAGCTAAAACTAAAGTGCTCCAGGCCTCATTGACCGAAGGAGAAAATACACTGGGTGAAGAACATTTAAACAGAATTTAAAGTCACAGAAACTGAACCCATAATTTTTCAGTAAATAAACTCTTTGTATAGCCTAATGGTTACACACTAGCAAAAAGAATGTGAGATTGTGAAAAATGAAGAATTCTGCTAACTGTTCTTATTACTTGTTTTTCAGCCTGAAAAATATGAAGAGATATGTGAGGCTTTGGAGAAAGAAGATCTAGAATGGAGCCAACGAGGTCCCCCCAACAAAAGGTAGGCTTTTTTGTCTAAGGAACTTGCCTTTGAATTAATTCCTACTCTTGTATGCTGCTGCTGCTGTTGGTAGTCATAAGACACACGTGTTCTAAGGGCCTGATTTTATGAATATGGACATATTACTCAGTTGTTATCATGTTAATAAGGATAACCAATGACTGCAAGAAGCAAAATGGTCTCACTTTGTAGCTTCTTATGCATGCTCAGTTTTGGGGAGAGGTGCTTAATTTGTGACAAGTCTATGTATCCTGCATCTTTTTAAGCCTGGAGTTGTGATGAACACCTTAAGGCTGTTGCATTTCAGGTTTTATGAAAAAGCTGAGGAAGAGAAGCTTCCAGATGTCTTGAGGCACTGCATGGAGTTATTTCGTTCTGAGGCCCTGTTCTTGCTGCTGTCCAACTTCACAGGCCTGAAGCTTCATTTCCTAGTCTTTTCAGATGAGGAAGATGAGGATGATGAGGAGCACACAGAAGATAATGAAGAAGAAAGCAGAAAGATTAGCCATGTTTCTTCCAAACCAGAAAACTATCAAGAGGCTGGTGGCCACACAAGCCAGCAGAGCAAGACGGAAACAGCCCTACAACCAGAGAAGGAAAAGGCAAAGAATAGTAAGCTACTCTTGTAATATCTGTCTTTATTGAACATTAACGAGGTTCTAGGAACTACACAGAACATAAGAAAGGGATATACCATCTGTCTCAAAGAAATGAGCCTCATGTACAAGAAGATACAGCTGTAGAATGGAGAAATAGGAAGCCCAAGACAGCTCTAACCCAAGAAAAATTTCTTACAGGAAAAAAAAAATAGATTATCATCTGAATAGAAGGAAGTTGTAGGGGGAGGAATTATGGTAGGAAATAACCTACAAACAAGATTGAGAAGCCAGAAGGAGAAGTAATCTGACTTGAACAAAGCAAAAATAAAAGGAAATAGAGAAAGGCCTATGGCTTTCTTCTTAATCATAATAGTTGATGATTTGAATTATAAGGTACCTCCTTCTTTTGACATCATTACCTGAGCTCCCGCAAACTCAGCTTAGACTTTCAACAACTACTAAACCAGGCTGTGAAATTCTTCCCCCTATTTCATTCATCACTTTTCTCTCCTCATGCTTCATATACTTATTTTCTTTCCTAAGCCGTACTCTTCGAAATGTAGTGAGCAAGGTGGCTCTGTAGATGAAGGGATAATACAACTTTAAACAAGTATAACAATAGGATTCTGACCTGCCATTGATGTAGCTTACTTTCAGGTGTCTTCCAAAGCCTGTGGGAAAACACTTCACATACTGGACTTAAAAAGAAAAAGTCCCAGATGATTTTACTCTCAGATATTCCCAAACCTGGGACAACAGCCTTTATTTGAAGCATAGAACTCAGGATTTTAGTCAGAAGGGAACTTGAAATCATCTGCTCCATTAAGATATTCATAATAGGGGCAGCTAGGTGGTGCAGTCGATAGAGCACCGGCCCTAAAGTCACGAGGACCTGAGTTCAAATCCAGCCTCAGACCAAAACACTTGACACTTACTAGCTGTGTGACCCTGGGCAAGTCACTTAACCCCAATTGCCTTTAAAAAAAAAAAAGATATTCATAATAACAACAGCAAACTTTTCATTGCCCTCTATGTGAAAAGCAGTACACTAGATGAAGAAATACAAAAATAAAATAATAGTTCCTACACTTTTGAAGCTTTTAGATATTTGAGGTGGAGTATAAATCAGAGATAGATAACTATGTTATGCAGTATTCCATGACAGATGGATTCAGTGCAGAAAGGGTAAGACTGTTGCTGATTAGGGCTTCAGGAAACACTTCATGGACAAGGTAGAATTTGAGTTGGACTTTAAAGGATAGAATGGAGAGCAAAAACCTGGAGGTAGGGAAAAAGATATATCTGATTTGGGAACTGAGGCCAGTTAGATGAACTAGAGTGCCTAGAGAGTAGCAATATGTGATGATAATATGTAGGGTGGCATCAGATTGTGAAGGGCCTTGAAGTTTGAGTACCGGAGTTTGAATTTAGAAGGCCATAGGGAGCCTGTGAAGATTTTTGAGCAGAAGAGTAACATGACAACATTTATGAAACATTACTCTGGCAGCTGTATAAATGACAGGTTGGTGGTGGGAGAAAGTAGAGAAAGATCTGTTAGAAGATCATTGTCATCATACAATTGTGTAATAGTGAGGACCTGGACTGTGATGGTAACAGTGGGAAAAGGAGAAGACATGTGAGTGATGGTGCTGATGTGGAATAAACAAAACATGGTAACTAGTTGAATAAAAGGTAAAAAAAAAAAAAAAGAGTAAAGAGCCCCAAATTTACAAGCATGGGAGATTGGATGAATAGTGGTGCCAAAGACAAATGTGAAGATCAAGAGGAATATCCCCTATAGGAGAAAAGATAATTAACTTAGTTTGGGACATGTTGAGCTTGAGGTGCCAGGGGAACATAACAGGTTGAAATGTCCTGGAGCATCTGGAGATGCAGTTATGGAGCTCAAAAAAAGAGTTCATGACCTGAGGTGGAGGTTTGAGATTCTTTTGTGTAGAGGCGTTACTTGAAGTTTTGAGAGTAAACGTTTGGCCGAGAAGGAGAAGGCCAAAGATGGATCTTTGAAACATCCATATTAGAGGTAGAGCTAAGAAGCATTGGTTCTTGTATTTAGGTCCTAAAAGAAATGAGACCTCTAAAATTGTTTTGTACTTTAGAAACTGTTTCCATGGGAATCTATGTATTGGAAGAAATCTGTGTGATCTATAAGAAAATGCTTACATTTCTTAGTCTGGTGATTTGAAAAACAGAATTTGCTCAGGGGTTTTAGGTTTCATTGATAAATATGCATAGAGCTACGGGACATTTAACGGGCTACCTAGAATCTTTTCAGACGAAATAATTTTTAAAAATCATTTATAAGACTAGATTATGTTGACAATAGGTAATTTGCAGATCTTTGATAAGTGTTTTCCCCTTAGTGGCTTGTTAAGACTGTTGCCTTCATTTTCTTATCCAGCAAGTTATTCCAAAATTATTTCTCTTGTTCTAATTGGTTTTCCAGCCATTTTTCTCTTTTTGTTCCTTCTTAGAATCAAGTGTCCCCAAATGCACTGGGGAGCTGAGGCATTGGAAGAATGGTCATTACAGTCTAGTGCATGATACCAAAAATACTGAATTTGCCTTGGACCTGCTTTTCTACTGTGGCTGTAAAGGTAAGGAGGAAAAAAATGGCACCTTTCTTTGGTGATTGTCAGTCTTACCAGAGGAATGTGACTATGATAACACTGTAAGGAAATCTCTCAGATCAGGGACTTTCATATACTAGTTTCTGCCTTGCTTTGCATAGAAATGTTTTGGGGGAAGCTAGATGGCGCAGTGGATAGAGTACCGACCCTGGATTCAGGAAGACCTGAGTTCAAATCCAGCCTCAGACTGACACATAACACTTACCAGCTGTGTGACCCTGGGCGAGTCACTTAACCCCATTGCCTAACCAAAAAAAAGAAAGAAAGAAATAATAATAGAAGTGTTTTGCTTTGCTCCTTGAATCATAGAATCTGAAAGTTAAAATAGACATTAGAAAGCAATCTTCCCATCTAGTAACTTGGAATATGAGATGGACACCTTCGTTATTTCCCACAAATTCCCTTATCCCTAAGATTCTAACCTTTTCATGTTTCCCTGCTGAGTAACTATTTTCCTCTCTCTACCTTTAATTGTTAGATCTGTTTGGGTTGAAAATGAACCATGATGGTCAGTAGCAATAGGAATTCAGAGAAAGGAAGAAGACAGTAGTCATAGTTGCTAATGAATTTGGTGACTATCATCCTCCCCTTTTCTCTCATTGTACATACAGAATACATCTGCTGGGAACAGTTCAGGAGAGATTAAATATATAATGTAATTGTTACCCAGTTGTGCAAAAGCCATAGTTTTCTGAGTGCTGTGGGTTTTTTATTTTCCTTTATAGGATGGAAAACAGAATATGGTGGCTTTACTTCCTATATTGCCAACGGTGAAGATGAAGAGGTGAGGTGCTTTGGTGCTTTGTTCCTTTTAGCTCTTTTTATTTTTTAATATAACATTATAATTTTTTTTGTTTTAATAATATTTTTCCCCCAGTTTCATGTCAAGAAAATTTTTAGCATTCATTTTACAAAATTTTGAGTTCCAAATTTTTGTCCCTCCCTCTCCTCTTCTGAAAATGGTAGGCAATTTGATGTAGTTTTATACATTGCTATCATGTAAAAATATTTCCATATCAGTCACAGTTGTGAAACATTAACAAAAAACATGAGAAAGAATAAAGTAAGTGAAAAAAATATGCTTTCAATCTGCATTCAGAGTCCATCAGTTCTTTATCTGGATGTAGATAACATTTTCCTTTGTGAGTCCTTTGTACTTATCTTGGATCATTGTGTTGCTGAGAAGAGCTGAATCATTCATAGTTGACCATCACACAGTATTGCTTATACCATGTACAATGTTTACCTGGTTCTGTTCATTACACTTTACATCAGTTTGTACAAGTCTTTCAGGATTTTCTTTTTAAAAGCTCTTGAAGAAACTAAGAAATAATGATGATTGCCATTTCTGTAGCACTTTAAGGTATACAGTTGCTTTCCCCACAACCTTGTAAGTTAGTTCAAATATCCCTATTTTACAAATTCAGAAATTGTGGCTCAGGGAAGTTAGGTTACTTGATTAGAGTCAAACAGCTAGTTAGTGTCAGACCTTTGACTCATACACAGATCTTCTGAGTCTAAGACCAGCACCATTTCTATTCTGTCTCTCACTGTATTTTGGAGGTTTGGTTCTTATGAACCTCCATAGGTGTCTGGAAATACTGCATCTATGTTTGGTCTTGCTGCTATAGTTTCAAGTCTCTTAAAGGAACGCTCAGTCTGGAGGAAAATGCTATAACATAATATTTATTGAGTTGTCTACATACTGTTTAACATGCTGTTAAGTCCAGTAGAAGATTATATATTAAACAACATCCATATCCTACCTCTCTTGAGTTAGCTTGTAAAGGACATGAACCATATAGTGAGGAATAAATTCATCAGGTGCCTTCTTTTGGTATGTCCTATCTAGTAATGACTGTAAACATTTTTATACCCAGAGCAACATCAACCCCCACAGTAGCCCAGAGAAAAAACTTCTAAAGGATTTTCAAATCTTCTGAGTGACTGATTTTAGAAATCAGTGATGTTTGATGAAATGTAGAAGAAGGGAAGAAGTGAGTACATGGGAAATAAATTATCTGTTCTAACTATTGCTTTGCTTACCTGTTTTAGCTCCTAACAGTGACTCCAGAAGAGAATTCATTGGCATTGGTTTATAGAGATCGAGAAACTGTAAAATTCGTCAAGCATATTAACCACCAAAGCTTAGAGCAGAAGAAAACTGGCCAGGACAGAACAGGTTTCTGGGACTTTTCCTTTGTCTACTATGAATGACTGGACTGTGCCAAAGGTAAATGAAAGAGGAATGCTTCGTTGGACCAGAAAGGAAAATGGGACAAGAGCATGAATCAAAGCATATTAACAGGGTCTCATACCAATCAGGATTTTTAAAGTTGTGTGCTGAGTATTCTTTTAATAGGGAAATTTATTAACCTGTCTTAATCAGTCTGAATCTGAATGCTCAGCTTAGAACTCTAGTCTAAGGGACTTATCTCTTGATGTTTTTAAAAGGAGTATTGGAGGGCTTCAGTTTTCCTCATCAGTGCTTCAGTGATTCTTTGCCTCAGTAGAACTGAATGAAACTGGACGTGGCCAGTACTGAATCCCGTTGTCCTTTCCAAACCACATCAGTGCACATTACTACAGACTCTGGGACCCTGTTTTTGCCATATACCTATCAACAAGCACTTGAGCAAACATTTATTAAATACCTAATATATACTGTACTGTACTGTACTATTTTCAGAGACTAGTTCCAGTCCTCAAGGAGTTCTTGTACAGGTATATAAATAAAAGGAGTACAGAGGGATGGGAGTGCTTTCTGCTTTGAGTTGGGTTTCTGGCATGATTTAAATCTAGTAGTTCTTCTTGCTGTAGGTATGACCATTTGATATTGAATTAGAGCAGGTGGTGGTCCTGATCAAGGACGTCATCGTCATCATTATTATTATTATTACTATAAAGAAATCCTGAAAATATTTCAGTCTATAGTTCCCATCTTATTCTTCCCACTCTGGAGTTTAAAAGAGATACGCTACTCTGGGAATAATTAACACCACATCTTTCTTCACTAGCCCCAGATGGCTTTATTTTAGGGAGATTATGGATGTACCCAGTACACTCATTTTTAGAATTCACCCACAGGTTTCTGTGGGTAGTGGCTTTTACATATTTTGATTATTATGAATGAGCTTCACAGGTTTCTGTGGTTAGTGGCTTTTACATATTTTGATTATTATGAATGAGCTTCACTACACTGAGCAGATTGTATCTGACCACCATTGTTACCCTTGATATCCTTGTATAAATTATAAACATAAAAGTTCCAGACTTAGTTTTTTAAAATAGTTATAATAGATAGTAGATACTTATAGATGGTCCATCTTATGTTTCTAATCTCTTCCATGGAAGCACAATTAGGGGAACAGGCCCATACAAATTTAGTTGTTTTTTTTAACTTTCAATTTCCAGGTTTTGATATTTCTAATAAGGATTATCATTGCATTTGGAGTTAGAAGAGACACATAGAGATTATCTGGTCTGTTGGTTTTCAGATTTCTTATTCTTGGTATAGTATTTTTAAATAGCATTTTATTTTTTCTCAGTTATATGTCAACAGTTTTTAAGCATTCATTTTTACAAAATTTCAAGTTCCAAATTTTTCTCTCTCCTCCTCCTCCCCTCTTCCTCAAATGGTAGACAATTTGATATAGGTGATATATGTGCAATTCTGTAAAACACACTTCCATATTAATCACAGTTGTTAAAGAAAAAACAGATCAAAAGGAAAAAAAACATGAAAAAATGAAGTAAGTGAAGAAAGTATGCTTTGATCTGCATTCATAGTCCATCAGTTTATCTGCATGTGGACAGCATTTTCCATGAGTCCTTTGTACTTGTTTTAGATCATTGTGTTGCTAGAAGAGCTAAGTCATTCATAGTTGATCATTACACAATGTTGCTGATACTGTATACAATGTTTTCCAGTTTTGCTCACTTCACTTTGCATCACTTCGTACAAGTCTTTCCAGGGTTTTTCTGAAGTCTGTGTGCTCATCTCTTACGGAACAATAGTATTCCATTACATTTATATACCACAACTTGTTCAACCATTCCCCAAACTGATAGGCATCACCTTAGTTTCCAATATTTTGCCACCACAAAAAGGGCTGCTATAAATAAGTTTGCATATGTAGGTCCTTTTCCCTTTTTTATGATGTCTTTGGGATATAGATCTAGTAGTAGTATTGCTGGATCAAGGTTTTGGTTGCCCTTTGGGCATAGTTCCAACTTGCTCTCCAGGATGGTTGGATCAGTTCACAACTCCACCAAAAATGCAGTAACTTCCCAATTTTTTCACATCCTCTCCTTTTCCTTTTTTTCATATTAGCCAATGTGATAGCTATGAAGTAGTACCTCAGAGTTGTTTTAATTTGCATTTCTCTAATCAAAAGTGATTTAAAGCACTTTCTTCATATGACTATAGATAGCTTTGACTTCTTCATCTGAAAACTGCCTGTTTATATCCTTTGCATGGCATAGTATTTTTTGCTGTGAGGAATTGCAGCAGAGGAGAGAGTCAGGAGACTTCATTCATGTGATTACAAGTCCAACTAAATCTCATATACTTCATAGCACACCTAGCTCTTGGTGTATGTGTACTCTTTGAGTGCTACTGATCTAGTCCAATACCCTCATTTTTTCAGATTAAGAAAGCAAAGCTTCGGAAGGTTAAGTGAATTGCCCAAGCTACACCAGGATTCAAATCCAGGTCTTTTGACTCCAAAGACTTAAACTTAACCATCTCTCCCACTCCACCCCACCCCCGATCCTCTTTTTATTACATTATGCCAAAGTTTACTCATGCAACCATCATTTTATTTTAGAGCTAAATCTGAAGTCACCTTTCACTTTACAGGTAAGGAAACTCAAAGTCCAAAAGAGGAAGTGAAGGATTACATAGCTCGTGGGTGGCAGCACCAGGACTAAAGTTCAAGTCTCCCATTGCTATGAAATCTCACTTGAAGAGGTTTTAATTTTGTCCAAATCGTTAAGAAAATGAAAAACACATCTCTGCCATACCAGTGTTCCCTTCTGAAATAAAAGTTAAATCCATTGTAGTAATGGAAAAGTGTGAAATAAATGCTGCAAAACAGCATATGAGGAAGATGATGTTGCAAATGGCAAAGTGATTCCAAAGAAACTTCACCAACCTCCATGAAACCACATTCTCATAATAGCTGCCTTTCTTCACTTTGATGACAAGTTCATACAGTCATTTTAAACCATATTACAAACAACTTAAAAATTGTATGGTATCTTTTCATAATAAGCAGAGCCCTACACTGCACAAAGAATGGAATGAGTCACTGTAAATCAAGAGCTTAGAGGCAAGAGCAGTGTGGGCAGGGTCCAGATGGGAAAATGCAAAATACCAGGCTGTTGTCTTGTGCCTTATTTAAGTGCTGTGATAACAGGACTCTGAATCGTCAGATTTATAATTGCTACTTTTAAAAATCTGGAACATTAATAAAGATGTTGAAAATCACAAATATTTCTGTGGGTTATATGATAGTATATAGTTTCTTGTTCTTTGATTTCTGAAGCAGCTGAGGTATGAGTGGTGGTAGGATGGTTGAAAACATGTGATTTGCTAAAACAGCAAGCCATACTCTGCAACATGAATGTGAGGGTCCAACTTTATTGCACCTTTTTTATCTTTGAGTTAAAAGTCATTTACTGCTTCAATTTCTGAATTTACATTTTAACTATATTTAAGTAATCATTGCATCATGGTACCAAATAAGTTTACAAGCCTAGTATATTTTGCTGGATTGTCTCCCCCTATATTAAAAATGCTTTCCTGTTGATTGGAGTTTGATAGCTCTGGGTGAGTTGCTACTTTTTGTGAAATAGTGTAATATTTTTGTGGGATAGTATTCTATAAGCCAGTGTACCCAGGCCTGACTTGTGGAACTGAAGCACACTTGGCACCGTTAGAACTCCAGTGGCCATGAGAGTTACTGGAAAAGATTCCTGAAGTAAAGTATGATAGTCACTTTCCTTGGAGACGGAAACAATTCAGAAGATCCTATGGTTTTATTGTCTTTAAATTATTTAGTATATTTTATTCCCCCCCCCCCAAAAAGCTTATTCACTTTAAATGACCAAAAACCAAACTAGTAGCCTCTCATAAGTAGTGGAAACCTCATCATGAACATTTAGGGAAAAGCCAGATTTATAAAGGAGCACCTTAACAAGATAAAGCTGTGCCTAACTGGTTCAGAATGCTAATGTGGCTTCAGAAAAGAAATGGGATAGCATCTTGCCATTCAAAACTCTGCCCACAAACATGTTTCAGGTAAACGACTAAATTTAGAAAAACAGTATTATAGATTTATTCCTAAAAAAGGTCCTTAGAAGTTATTTCATCCAGCCGTTTTATAAATGAGAAAACCAAGGTCCAGAAAAATTATGATGCAGAAACACAAACATGGGAGATCCAAGTGCTATGTATAATGGACAATAGGACCAGTTTGGCTGCAATCTAGAATGCATGAAGGGGTGTTACGTATGAGTCTGGAAGGGTAGGTTGGGGCCAGGTTGGGAAGGACTTTAAACATCAAACCAGGTTTATGTTTGGTCTTAGAGGTGATTGGGAACCACTGAAACTTACTGAATAGAATTGATGTTATGGGTCAGATTTGTACTTTAGGAAAATCACTTTGGTAGCAAGATTTGAAGATATAATGGAGTTAAATAGAGACAGTCAAGAATATTTAGGCTGTAGTAATTATCTAAGAGGCAAGAGGTGATAAGGGCCTGAACTAGCGTGGTGGCCACATGGATGAAAATGAGGAGCCTAACCACAGAGCACTGCCCTGGGCCTTCTTCTCTATACTATTCATGTGGTGATCTTATCAGCTCCCATGGATTCAATTATCTCTATGCTGATGATTCTCAATGCTACTCATTGCATGCCTAGCATGTAGTAGATACGTAATACATGTTTACTGACTGACCAATGTGAGACAAGTTCTGAAGGTAAGAACAAGATTTGGGCAACTAATTGGATACTTGAGAGTGAGTGAAAGTGCGTTAAGGATGAGACAAAGATTCACATTCTGATTACTATAAGGATGGTGGTGCCCTCAACAGAAACAAGGTACTTTGGGAAAAAAAAAAAAAGGAAGCAGCAGGATCAAGCTTCAAATCCAGATTCTCTCAAAACTAGCTATAACTAAAGATAGGTCGAGGTCAAGCAGAAAGAAGGCTGGACATTAGCAGACCTAGTTTTGTTGCCAACTCTAACCTCAGGCAAATCAATTAATGTTTCCATGCCTCTTTCTCCATCGGTAAAATAGGTATAATAATAGCTGTCTACTTCAGAGAGGAGGAAAATATAGTAAAAGTGCTTTCAACCTATAAGTGGAAGTATGCATTATAAATGCAAAGAATTATAAGTATACTCAAAAAATGACCTTATTCCAAAAGTTCATGCTTCAGAAGTATAATATGGATCATACAAACAACTGCAATCATTTAGGTTGATGTGAGGGGCAAACTGACTCCCCTCAAAACTGCTTATCAATGAGTAAGGGAGATAAGGGAAAATAAGCTAAGGAAAGTAACAAAGGTCCACCATTTGGTACAATTTCAAAGTTAAACTTGTTAAATCTAATTATCAGAACAATTTGTGAATGCCCTAAATGAGTGTTTAATGAGGCAAATGATCTCTAGCTTCACTTCACAGAAGCTTACTGACATATGACACACCACATAATTGTACACTTAAAACCAGATTTCACATAAAAAGATGTACAATCCCAGTACATATAATTTTTATCCAGGAAACAAAATAGCTTATACAAAGCAGTAATAGTGATTAATACTGACATGGTGGTAAGGAGGCTGAAAGAGTAGTGGATAGAGCTGTCACAAGTGAAAGTCAATAAAAGTAGACCAAAGCACATTGTCTCTGAGCAAGGTAACAGTTTATTCACAGGGTATCAAACCTATTAATAAAGGAGTCAGTAGCTTGCCTCAGTTTCTAGCCAAAGACAAAGGACTGGAGATGAAATTCCTTTTTATAAGCATAGAACAAAGAACACAACAGGGTAGGTAAGGAAATCATGCCATTGTTTATGGGGTTGAGAAGGTCATGGGGGTGAGAGATCATGATTGGTTACATTAAGGATACATATGAGATTAGGGCCATCCCTCTCTGTCTTGAAGGAATGCTTTGTGAATTTATGGAACCCAGCTGCATCCCAAGATCATTGACATTGGACAGCAACAGACTTGGGAGCCTGGAATTGAGATATAACCACCTTTAATTGACAAGGATGAGGCTGATGGGACATGGTTAGCCTGTCCATTCTCAAGGAAAGCACATAGATGTCATGGAGTTTCTCAGGGGCTGAAGTTAGAAGGGATACCAAGTTTCCTTGGCATGAAGTGATTTGCAGGTTGTGCTAAGATAACAATTCCCTAAGACTTAAAAGGTTTTATGAGGGCACTGAATTTCTAAACAGCTCAAAGTTTTCCTTTAACAGTGGTTGTGGGAAAACTTAAACCTTTGCATCTATCTTGAGAGAGTGAAACTAAATTTTTGTACTCGTGAGCTTCTATATTCACAGACAGAAAAAAGGCTGAAGTTATAAAATACAGAATAGAATAAGTTTACTATATAGTATTAGTTACAGAGTGAAATCAATTACAAAATACAAAATCAACATTAATTTTCACAGAGCTTTCTCCTAGAGAAAGAAAAACCTGAGTTCAAGTCCCACTTCTGATATATTCTGGTTGTGTGACCCTGGAAAAGTCACTGAGCATCTGAATGCCCCCAAATAACCTCCAAGAATCTCAACTGCAGAAAAGTTGTTGATCTGCTTTGGTAACCTTACCTGGGAGTTCCCCAAACAAAACACAATCTTAATAATTATAATGGAAGCAAATGCATGTTATGTCTTAGAAATAAAAACACTAAGATTCATAAGTAACCAGAACACACAGAAAGTCAAATACTTTTAAGTTTTAATAAAAATTAGATGTAGTTATAAACATTTTTTGGGATACAATTTGGGATACAATTTCATGAAGAAAAAGTTCTCTATAATTACGCAACAGTTACACTTTAAAACACTAATTCCTACAGGTTTTCACTCCTCTACATACCAGTCTTGTATTTTTCAAAAACAAGGCTGATCATTTAAAAGTAGGGAATGCAAACATTTTTCAGTCATGGTGCCTTACAAGTGAAACCTGGGCACAGAACCATCTTGCCTTTCATAATCACAGCATGTCAAGGTCTCTTTAAGTGTTCAATCCTTTAGATGAATTTGAAAGGGCCCAAAGGAAAAAGCTCCAATACTCCCAATAACCAATAACATTTCACTGCCTCTGATCTCTCCTATGATGAAGCTGTACCCACACGCATTATCCTGAATAGCATGTTGAGGTTGTTACTTCGAATAGCATCCCTACAAGCACTAACCACCTGGTTCTTTGGTTTTCCAACTGCAACAAGAGAAAAGAAGTTAATGTTATTTAAGAAATAATATAAGCCTTTAAACCATAAGATTTTTTTTTAAGACAAAGGCAAAACTGGTAAGTTTCATACGACTTAGCACCTGAAAGGACCTTCCTTAGAGACATACAGTCCAGCCTTCTTTTATAGATTAGAAAATTGAGGTCCAAAGACATGAAGTGATTTACACAAGGTCACGGGGAGTTAATGGCAGTGTTAGAACTAGACCCAAGTCTTACGATTCCAACTCCAGTGCTCCTTTTCCTATGCCAAAGTACCTAATAAAGATTGTGTGAATGTAAAACTAATAATTGTCATAGGCCTTAAAACCAGAAAGGACCTAAGAGGTAATCTAGTCTGAGCCCTCCTCCCTCATTTTTACACTGCCAAAGAGATGTTGTTAGGGGTATTTGTTATAGAATAACAATAATATAAATTTTATAATATTTCAATGTTTTCAAGGTATTTTCTCATAAGAACTTTTAAGGCTGGTAAAAATATTATCCCTAAAAATAAACAAATATGGCACAAATATCCCCCACTGCTGAAAGTGTAAAGTCACATGTCAGCTAGTATGTCTGCAGAAGTGTCTGGCCTGGGATTCAAATTCATTGTTCCTTCCACCACAATATACAGGCTGCTTCTCAAAACAATTTCACTTGAGAACTTCAAACAATCAAATAGTTAATAAAGCCATTTCTCCCCTAAAGTATATTGTCATCACTTAACTTTTGACTCACATATAACACATATAATGTCCTTCAACGTGGTAGGGCTGAACCATGAATACAGGTTTTTGTTGGTTTTTTGTTTTTGTTTTTGTTTTTGTTTTTGTTTTTTAAGTCAAAAGCACTGACTTAGAAAAGTTGATTACAGTTCTCTCTAATTGTTTCTTTGGAATATACAACATGATCTGAAGAAATGTTTGGGAGATAAGCTTTGGCCTGCTTTACAAAAATTTGTCTAACGCCAGCAGATAGCTGACCCCTGGAAGAGTGACTCAGACTTACCTCTAAGACGACCAGCTCTTTGTATAGCTTGGTTTACTGCTTTTAGGTTACTCAAAAGCTCTGTGTGGTTATTACAGCGAATTTTATAACCATTTAGCAAGTCCTTGTTAAGGTCATAAAGTTCCACATAGCGTTTCTTCATTGTTTTCCTGTGTGAATCAACAGAAGTATTATTGTCAATTCATCTTCAATATGGCAGACTTGGGAGGGGGAACCAAATTCTTAGAAATCTGAAGGTAAAAAAACACACTAATCTTAGCAATAGTTTCATTAAAATGGGTCCACTGCATTTGGCGATCAGCAACCCTAAAGCTTTGAAAACATTTAGAAGTTATTTACAAAATTATTTCAAAGAAAATTTACACTCTTAAGATAATTGAAAAGAGGCAATATATCCTTTGTTAGTTCTTGTCCTGATACTGAGAATAGAATGGCACTTCTCTACTTCAGCAATGCCACCCCCAAAAAAAGTGAAAACACAAAAGTGTAGAAGAGGGGAAAGTTTTGGAGAAAAGATACTGAATTCTGTTTTGGACATGTTGACTTTGAGATAAATGGGGGACATCCGCTGTTACATGTCCAAAAAGCAGTTGGTGATGTAGGACTGGAGCTTGGGAGAGAGACTAGGGCTATATATACAAATATATATACACATATATACACAGGTGTATATATGGTTTGAGAGAGATAGGGAACCATTTGCACTGATATGATAACTAAATTCAGGAGATTCTATGAGCTCAAGTGAGATAATATAGAGTAAAAAGAAATGGGGGACCCAAAACATAGCCCAGGGGGATACCTCAGTTGGAGGGTGTAGCATGGATGAAGAACCTGTAAAGGACACTCAGAAACAATAGTCACTCAGATGGGAGAACTTGGAAACAATAGTCACTCAGATGGGAGAACCTGAAAATCCAAAAAGGAGGGTAGACAGGAGAAAGTGATTGACAGCAAGTGCTGCAAAGAGGCCAAGTATAATCAGGGTTGAGAAAAGGCCTTTGGTAAGAAACAGGTCTATCAGAGGAACAGATCAGGTACACAACACACAAAAGCAAACAAGTTCAACAGCCTACTATTTGATAAAATGAAAGATCCCAGCTATTTGGGGTAAAAAAACCTCACTATTTGGCAAATGTTGGAGAAACTGGAAAACAAACTGCCAGAAACTAGGTGGAGAACTACATCTTACACTATAAACCAAAGTATACTCCAAATGGCTGCATAACTTAAACATAAAGGGTGACATCCAAAACAAATCCAAATATCTGTAAAAAATGATTCCAAACAAATTCTAGAGCAGAAATACCCACAGAGACATAGTGAAACAAACTGCCAGCCCAAGACAACCTAGATGGTTGATGGGAAAGGTCTATTGCACTGGGCTGGGGTAGGAGTGAAGTTCAGCATGGGCCACACAGACAAACAAGGGGCCCCAGTGAACCTGAAGCAGACCTCAGGGAACTCAATCACTGGCAGCTGTGGCAGTTTCCAGACTTCTCAACCCATAAATGCCAAAGACAACTTAGAAGGTCGGTGTGAAAGGTCTTTCGGACCAGGTTGAGAGAGAAGCACTGTCTAGCCCCAGCCCTGGCACTGGGGCGGAAGTTGCTTCTGGAGTTCTCAGCCCACAGATGGGGGGGGACCAAATGCCTGATCAGAGGGGGATTACAGGGATCTCTTTTCTGGCACTGAGGCAGTGCCTGTGCTTGGATCTGGGTTGCAGTTCTGGGTGGCAGTCCTAGGGCAAGGCAGAGCTTATGGCAGCAGTGGAGAGGGAATTCTCCTCACCGTTCCAAGGCAGAAAAGAGCACTTGTGGTCATTCATAGACAAGAGTATAGGCCAGGAAAGGAGTAAACACCTCACCTTTGATCATACCACCTTGGAAGAACTGAAAATTTACAGCTCCCTAGAAGTATCTATGAAAATAGCTGCACAAAACCCCTGAAGCTTGGAACAGTATATTCTCCACACTGGAAGCAGAGCCCTACCTGAACAAAGAGTTAAAAAGTCAAGTAAGTGTCTGAGAACATGAGCAAACAGAGGGAAAAAACTCAAACTATAGAATCTTACTTTGGACAAAGAAGATCAAAACATACAACCAGAAGAAGACAACAAAGTCAAAGCTCCTACATCCAAAGCCTCCAAAAAAAATACAAACTGGTTTCAGGCCATGGAAGAGCTCAAAAAGGATTTTGAAAAGCAAGTATGAGGAGCAGAGGAAAAATTGGGAAGAGAAATGAGAGTGATGCAAAAAAATTATGAAAAACAAGTCAACAGCTTGCTAAAGGAGACCCAAAAAAATACTAAAGAAAATTATACCTTAAAAAAATAGACTAACTCAAATGGCAAAAGAGGTCCAAAAAGCCAATCAGGAGAAGAATGCCTTAAAAAAGCAGAATTGGCCAAATGGAAAAGGAAGTCTAAAAGCTCACTGAAGAAAATAATTCCTTAAAAATTAGAATGGAGCAAATGGAAGCTAATGACTCTATGAGAAATCAAGAAATTATAAAACAAAACCAAAAGAATGAAAAAATAGAAGAAAATGTGAAATATCTCACTGGAAAAACAACTGACCTGGAAAATAGATCCAGGAGAGAGAATTTAAAAATTATTGGACTACCTGAAAGCCATGAACAAAAAAAGAACCCAGCCATCATCTTTCAAGAAATTATCAAGGAAAACTGCCCTGATATTCTAGAACCAGAGGGTAAAATAGAAATTGAAAGAATCCACCAATGACATCCTGAAAGAGATCTCCAAAGGAAAACTCCCAGGAATATTGTAGCCAAAGTCCAGAGTTCCCAGGTCAAGGAGAAAATATTGGAAGCAGCCAGAAAGAAACAATTCAATTATTGTGGAAACACAATCAGGATAACACAAGAGGGTTTAAAATATGATATTCCACAGGTCAAAGGAGCTAGGATTAAACCAAGAATCAACTACTCAGCAAAACTGAGTATAATCCTTCAGGGAAAAAATAGACATTCAATGAAATAGAAGACTTTGATGAAAAGACCAGAGCTGAATAGAAAATTTGAAAAAAAAAATTGGTAGATAGTTAAAGGTGTTTGCTCCAACTTTTTGCAGCTGGAATCTTTTAGGAATAGTACAAGTAGCCATCTAATAAATTTTAGCTCTCTAAAACTCACCTAAATAATCACCAGGTAAATATTTTATTGATAAAACCTTCATGTGAAAAGACAGACAAAGCATTATAGCTGGAAACAGTGATTGCACACATTTTCTAAAAAGCTAACAGTCTTCGACATAGTGACCACTCACATGTCTCTCATAAGACGTGCATCCTCAGCCCGCACCAGCAAGCTACGGATCAGGTTGGAATGATCTGCCATATCAGCACTAAGTTTCTGGTGTACAGAGTGATATTCATCCACCTGGCAAAAAGAACACTCGAGGATTACTGAAAGTCTCACACATTCCACAAACATCAAATATAAATAACTCTGAAACCAACTTAGCCCACTCAAGAGGCAAATGTCTCTTTCCCCTTTTTCCATTCCGCAAGGTTTATGTATGTGAATATCTCGTAGCTGACACATTCCAAATAACAAACTAAATAATCCTCACAAATTCAGTCACTGTGTGTCCATACCTTAACTAGTACTTTCCGTAACTCCTCAAAGTACACAGGGAAATCAGCTTCCACCTGAAGATCTTCAATGGCAAAAAAGGAAGCCATAGACTGGATGATATCCCCAGCCAGATCAATATCATCAGTACTGACAGTGATCTAACAAGATAAAAATAAGTACATCAGATTTTACATTTTCCCTCTTAAAACTCTTACACACATAGCAAATAGCAATTAGATACCCCACAGTGCATTGCACCTTCTAGTATGGAAAAAGGTAGAGGGAGGATATTGAAGAGCTCCTCCCAGATCCTCTATTTAAGGTGGGGGCCCATGGCAGCCACCTCATCATTTCCCCACTGGCTGCAGGACTTCATCATGCCCCACTGCCAGGTACTCTCCCTCTTCTCTCTCTCCCCAACACCCCCTCCCCCAGCTTCACAACTTCTTTGTGTCTTTCTCCACTGGATTGTGAGCTCTATGAAGGAAAGGATGGGCTCTTGCCTCTCTTCTACCCCAGCACTCAATACTATGCTTGGCACATAGCAAGCACTTAACAAATGTTTATTAACTGAGAGACTGATGAATGTATTTGCTATTGCTGGATCCTGGCCTATCGTCCAGTTTTCTATCATTAAAACAAAATAAGACAGCTGTGGTCTTTGGACATTTTTAACCCTATTTCTGTTATCTTCATCTTTTGTAACTCTATGCTTTTGTACCCTCTCATGCTTTCCCCCAGCAGCTTCTTTTACTGTCATTCTCTGGAACTGAAAATCTTTTGTGAGATACTATGTTCCCATTAAAGCTATGGAAAAAAATGACATTTAGTGTATTGGGGTATGACAGCAATGGCAATGTAAGCCAATTTTCAGTGACTGCCATGAGATTGCCACTAATGTGCTCCTCTCCTTGCCATGATCTCAAGTAGCTGCCATATCAGTCACCATCCACTGCTTCAGTCTCTAGGCGAAAGCTGGCCCCTAGACCGGCCCTCTGCTTCCCCTCATACAGATGTTTTAGATTCTAAACTCAGTGTCAAAGAAGTGAATAGCAACTGGATGGGCTGAAATGGTACTTTCACCTCTCTTCCAGTGTCTCACTGGGACACTGGCCTCACTCCAATAATGACTGAATAAGCAGAAAGAAGGTCATTATGGCAGTCAATATCACCTCTCCACTTGGTTTTATTTTTATATAGAGATGTCCAGCATTTCGTAGGGATGTAAAACAGACTTGAAATGGAGCATTTTGGATCTCGCTATCTTCAGGTAATAGGAAGTTCTGGTTCAGCCACATGACAACCTTAAAAACATGTAATAAAATGAAATATCTGTTTTAGGAAGGGTTAGAAATATATAGCCATTCTTAACATGACAGAAAAGGAAAATGACAAAAATAGGGACACAAATACACTGTAACTGGAGTTGTGAACTGGTCCATCCATTCTGGAGAACGATTTGGAATTATGCCCAAAGGACTATAAAATTGTGCGTATCCTTTAACCCACCAATATCACTACTAGGTCTGCATCCCAAAGAGATCAAAGAAAAAGGAAAAGAACCCATGTATACAAAAACATTTATAGCAGCTCTTTTTGTGGTGGCAAAGAACTGGAAATCAAGTGGTTGATCATCAGTTGGGGAATGTCTGAACAAGCTGTGGTATATGATTGTGACAGAATACTACTGTGCCATTAGAAACATCAGGCAAGATGGTTTCAGAAAAACCTGGCAAGACTTACATGAACTGATACAAAGTGAAGTGAGCAGAATCAGGAGAACATTTTACACAGTAACAGCAATACTATAAGAATGATCAACTGTGAAAAACTTAGCTGCTCTGCTCAATACAATGATCCAAGACAATTCCAAAGGAACTATGATGAAAAATGCTATCCACCTCCAGAGAGAGAACTAATGAACTCGGAGTGCATACTTTTTTTACTTTACTTTTTTTTGCCCCTTTTTTTTTTTTGCAACATGGCTAATATGTAAATATGTTCTGAATGACTTCACATGTCTAACTGATATCATATTGTTCACCTTTTCAATGTGTGGAGGAGGGGCTGGAGGAAGGGAGAGAATTTGGAACTTTTTGGAATTTGGAAGTTTTTTAAAACGGAATGTTAAAAATAAATTTTAAAAAATCATGCCCTTGAAAAATAAAAGAAACACATAACGATTCTTTTTTTTCCCTCTATAAATGTCACTTTATTATTGTTGTCACAAATGTTCAAAGCTTGTGACTAGATTTATTTTATTTCCACTTAGTACTATTTTATTTTTTCCAATTACATGTAAAGACAGTTTTCAACATTCACTTCTATAAGATTTTATCAAAGTATTTTTTTTAACCAACCAACCAAAACAACTCAATAACAACAAATCAAAACACCAAGTTCACTACAGATCCTAGGCTAAGAACTCCTATTCTAGAAAATAATTGAATCCCTTACCAGATCCCATGGTGCTTTGTGGGCCAGGTCTGCACAACTGCAATGACCTATATAATTTATGGAACACTAATTTTGTTGTCTGACATTATTTCTGATGTACTGTGTGCACCGTTACTGATGTGACTATGCAGTCGTCACTAAAATCCTGATGGGGGCTGTTTCTCCCTATTTTCTATGGGGAAAAGTTCTTTGCAAGGCAAGAGACTAGCAGGAGAGATTGGAAGGGGGATGTTGATCCACTCAGAAGGGTAAACTTTTTTTTTCTTTTTTTAATTTATTTTGATTTATCAATAATCTCTTCCATATGCTTTTGAGTTTAAAATTTTTCTCCCCCTTCCTCCCCACCACCCTCCCCAAGACGGCGTACAATCTGATACAGGCTATACATTTACATTCATATTAAACATATTTTCACATTAGTGATGTTGTAAGTAGAAATTAAAACCAATAGGAGGAACCACCAGAAAGAGGAAACAAAACTCAACAGAAGAGAAAAAAAAAATAACAATTCGGCTTCCATAGTTCTTTCTTTGGGTATGGATAGCATTTTCCATCACAAGGCCTCTGGAGATGTCTTAGATCCTTGTATTACCAGGAAGGGTTAAGTTTATCAATATTAGTCATCACACAACGTGGCTGTTATTGTGTACAACGATGTCTTGGTTCTGCTCACTTCATTCAGCATCAGACCATACAAGTCTTTCCAGGTTTTTCTGAAGTCAGCCTGTTCATCATTTCTTATAGCACAATAGTATTCCATCACATTCATATACCACAACTTGCTCAGCCATTCCCCAATTGATGGGCATCCTCTCAATTTCCAATTCTTAGCCAACACAAAAAGAGCTGCTATGAATATTTTTGTACATGTAGGTCCTTTTCCCATTTGTGTGATCTCTTTGGGATATAGCCCTAGAAGTACTATTGCTGTGTCAAAGGGTATGCACATTTTGATAGCCCTTTGGGCATAGTTCCAAATTGCTCTCCAAAATGGTTGGATCATTTCACAACTCCACCAACAATGCATTAGTGTTCCAATTTTCCCACATCTTCTCCAACATTTATCATTTTCCTGTTTTGTCATGTTGGCCAATCTGATAGGTGTGATGTGGTACCTCAGAGTTGTTTTGATTTGCATTTCTCTAATCAATAGTGATTTAGGGCATTTTTTCATATGACTATAGATGGCTTTAATTTCTTCATCTGAGAACTGTCTGTTCATATCCTTTGACCACTTATCAATTGGGGAATGACTTGTATTCTTATAAATTTGACTTAACTCTCTATATATTTTAGAAATGAGGCCCTTATCAGAGAGACTGGTTGTAAAAATTCTTTCCCAATTTTCTACCTTCCTTCTAATATTAGTTGCATTGGCTTTGTTTAACACATAACCATTCTTGAACGAGAAACCCACATACCTATCCTTCAATAAACTAACAAAATCTAGTCTGTGAAACTGTCCTTAAAATGAAACTCTGTGTATGTGTGTAGAGGGGATCAGAACCAATACAGAACAGAGAACACTCCGATTATGGATGCATTAGTACTAGAAAAGAGAATTCTCCATTTGCCAGAAAGTCTGACTGGCACCTCAGTGAGAGTTGAGGGGAAAGGAATCCCAAAAAAGAGCCACCAAAGAGATGGGGACTAAGGCAGGAGGTGCTTTTACTTGGTTGTGGTACAAGAATATGCCATCCCTTTCAAAGAAGCTAAAAACTGTGCCACCCTGCTAATATAGAGGAATTTGCCCATAACAGTGAAAAGTGGTCCATATGACAAATGGGTATAAGTGAAAAATGGGTATAAATAATGGTTGTCTGTTAAAACAAAAATCCAGAAAGTAAAGGATAAGTGTACTTATTTTTATGTTTATAATTTCCTTAAGAGAAAATACATATGCTATAGAACACATGGTAAAACAAAACCCCAGTAACAAAATGCAGAATGAAATCAACAAGTCACCAACTCTATAGCTCGACACTATTCCCATTCTTTCTATATTTGCAACACTAATAATTCCACCTTGGTTCTTGCCAACATTCATGATTCCATTCTTACTATTTTATTGGTCATAACCTAAAATATAACTTATTAATTTATTTATACTTGTTCAGTCTTATTCTTTGATTATCTTCATTAAGCTGTGAGCCTCCCACCTCCCCCAGATATGAGGTACAAGTCCCTCAGTGGTTTTCTTAATAATGGATCTAGTGCAATATATAAACAGAAGGACACTCATCAGCCAGACATAGAACAGCATTATCAGACTTATTGACATATACACAAAGACTCCAGCAGATCTGGACAGGAGGAAAAGACATTCAGGGGATGGAATGGAGTAACTAACTCTAGGTCAGGAAAGAAGGATGTAGTTTAATGAATATAAGGTATATATCCAGAGGGGAATTGGATTCTAGTTACACATACACAACAAAGTTGTTCCCCATGGCTTCTAGCTGCAGGTAGGGAAGCTCAATAAAATACCAAGACAGATCCAAGTTTCCTCTATTTTATTCCTGACCTCAAAGTAGAGTTGGGCTATAACAACTAGGAATCTCCTTGATGTGTGTGTCCCAACAGTGTGCTCTACCTGAGAACTATGATTCTCTAACCCTCTAAGAAATGCAGGACAGAAGTGTGTAATTTTTAAAAGCATCAATTTTAGGTACTAAAGAATCAAAGACATATAGAAAAATTAGTTTAAGTATAATAGCTGGTTTAGCATTTAGTATTACTAAACAGTAAAACCAGGAAAGTGAAAACGTTATAGTAAGAATCATTGCAGGAGAACCAGGAGAACATTGTACACAATAACAGCAATATTATACAATGATCAACTGTGAATGACTTAGCTAATTCTCAGCAATATAATGATCCAAGACAACTCCAAAGGATTCATAATGAAAAGAACTCCAGAGGAAGAAATGATGGAATCTGAATACAGATCGAAGCATACCAGTTTTACTCTCTTTGTTTTTCTTGTTAGTTTTTTTTGGTCTGTTTTCTTTTAAATTATGACTAATATAGAAATATGTTTTGCATGACTGCACATGTATAAACCATATCAAATTGTCTGCTTTCTCAATGAGGGGAGATGGGATGGAGGAAAGGAGAAAATCTGGAACTCAAAATTTTTAAAAACAAATGTTAAAAATTTTTGCGTGTAATTGGAAAAAATATTTTTTAAAAAAGAATTTTTGCAGCATCTATTTGGAAAAATGGCATATTTTTTTCTTTCAGAGAGACATCTCAGTAATGCTTTCACTGTAACTGATGGGGTATCATTCAGTTTCAGAAGCCGAGACCTTTGCCCTTTTTCACCAAAAGGAATTAGGCTCCCATTTGTTTACAGACCCCAGAAGACCCCTAAAACTTTCAGATTCCTTATCGCCTCTCCTTATCTCCGTTTGAAAGCCCTAGCCCCACCTTTTGATCTTATTCAGATGCCTTTCAAACTTCTTCCTTCCAGTTCCCTTCACTATCTATTCCCATTGTCTATTCAATCTCTCAGACATTCCAACTGGAATTCTCATCTAGACCTTTTTCCCAGCCCCCTCCTCTGGCCACCCAAAATTATTTTAATGTATAAAAGATCCACCCTGGCCCCCATTTAAAGGCTGAGACTTTCTCACACCAAAAAGGCTGAGACTCTCATGCCTGCTCATCCCCACGGGTGTTACTAATGTTCAGGTTCCTTAAGAGTCTGGCCTACACGACTGATCTCTAATAAACTTTTTCTATGGCTGGAAGAAGATTTGAGTTGAATTCTTTCAGGCAGGGCCCGACGCCACGATCTTGGGGTTCGTCTGAGCACCCCAAAACCTCTAGACCTCTTCATAACTACTGAGTTTAAATGGGACAATCCCAAGAGCTGCATAACTCTCCTCTATCAGATTGTTACTGTTATTAATGTACCCACTCAAATAATTTCCCTTTCTTTGCGGTATTTTGAAAGAAATTAATATTGCTGGGGGGTATAAATACTGAACTACAAAATAAATACAAGTAAAATGTACAAAAGAAAGCTTACCCTTTGTACCCGTTCATTGACAGTAAAGTTAACAAAACTGAGTGGCTCTTTGGTAGGATCAGGGTTGCTCAGCGCATACATGGCAAATCGGGGGAGCTGTCGTGTTAATTCAAACACATGAAACTGAGTGCTGTATAAAGGATCAAAGGAAGTGAAAAGATTATGTTAAACTTGAATGTTAACACTTTGAGTCATAACATCATTTGGTCCATGTCTTATAAAATGCATATCAAAGCACTGGGCCAACATGATGCTCCTAGGTGACAAGTAAATCTGAGTATGGAAATACCATGTATGTTAACAGGTGTCTTCAATTCACAGAAACAACACAGTCTTCTAAATTTAATCTTAAAAGATGAAATAGAAGGTCTTTACTGGCCATTGGTTAGGGCAGGGATGAGGAACCTCGAGACCACATGTGGCCCTCCAGGTCTTCAAGTGCAGCCCTTTGACTGAATCCAAACTTCACACAACAAATCCCCTTAAATAAAAGGATTTGTTCTGTAAAACTTGGACTCAGTCAAAAGGCTGTACCCAAGGACCTAGAAGGCCACATGTGGCCTTGAGGCCACAGGTTCCGTACCCCTGGATTAGGGAATTGAATTTACTTCACATTTTGAATTGAACTTTACATTTGTAAGTGCTCAGCATAGAACCTTGAATACAGTAGGTACTTAACAGATAATTGTTGAATTGATTTGACTTTGTCTAGTACTTTGTCATTTTCAAAGTGTTGTTACATACACCATCTCATTTGATCCTTCTAGCAACCCTCCGAGGCACAATAGGTATTATTTTAGAGATGATGAAACTAAGGTTCAAAGAGGTTAAGTGATTTGTCCAAAGTAACACAGCTAAGAAATAACGCATTCAGAATTAGACTAGTAAACATATTATCATGTATATTTCTTCTTCCAGAAACAGGACATACTGAAATGTTTTAGAAAGTATACAACTGAACCACCTATTTCTGTAGCCCACAAAAGTCTTCATGTGCAGATCCACAGGGACATCCTTTGGTGGAGTGATAGAAATTTGGATGCAGTTGGAAAGATTCTGAATGCTGGGATGCACCACATGGCTTTCACCCGTAAAAATCCCTTCAGCAAAAATAAGCACTGCTCGGATTATGGTGTCTGCAGGAAGGAGGGAAAACAATAGCCCAATAAGTATACCAAAAGAATTAGAGTCTCCAACAATGAGCAGCTGTAAATCATTTCCTACCATTTGAAGTTGAGATCCGTAATTCCACATGAGCAGCTTGGCTGTCAGAGCCCAGGTTCACCGAAAGGGCTGTTTGCAGCTTTGTGTTTGCTGGGATAATTCCCCGCTGCCCATCAGACTCATTCATTGGGCTGCTTGATTCAGCCTGCATAAAGACACCATTCAGTTCCAACTTCGTCAACTTTCCAAATAAAATGGCAATTCAACCTCTAAGCAAAGATTTCCTGTCAGCTGGATGGTGCAGTGGATAGGGTGATGGGCCTGGGGTCAGGAAGACCTGAGTTAAAATCCAACCGCAGACACTTAACAGCTGTGTGACCCTGGGGAAGTCATTTAACCTCTGTCTGCTTCAGTTTCCTCAACTGTAAAATGGGGATAATAACAGCACCATCTCCCAGGGTTGTTGTGAAGATGAAATGAGACAATAATAGTAAAGCCATTAGCCCAGGCACATAGTAGGTGTTATATGGATGCTTATTCCCTCTCCTTCTCCTATTCAGTAATCAGCTGGAAATGATTTCTTATCTCACGCTACAAAACACAAAGGAGTGTTCTTACATTCTCTTATGTTTTTACATTCCATTCTGCATCACAGACATTACGGCCTATTTCTGTGTGCCCAGTTTTAACTCCCACCCTACCCCAAATCCCTATCAACCTACTCACTCTAAGTACTGTGAGGGCCAGGATCAATATCTTTAATTCTCTTCACACCTCCCCAGCACAGGGCTCTGCATCATGCAATGAATGGGTTTTGAATGAATGGATGGTGGACTAGAAGGAACAGTGAATTGGAGTCAGAAGACCCCGGTTCTGGTCACTGGCTCTGCTACTTCCTAGCTGGGTCACCCTTGGTGGATCACTTGCTCTCTGGCCCTCATTTTCCTCATCTACAGAATGAGGTAGACTAGACAACTTTCTAGGTTCCTCCCAAATTCTGATATTCTGTGATTTTGTGAATTCTATCCAAATAAATTACAAACAGAATTTAGAAAAAAAAAATTCCAGCTGTCACCACCACATAGTTATCAATCTAAAGCAAGTCTCTTCTGGTGGTCTGCTGTTGCCCTCTGCACTGACCAACCTGAGTTGTTCTGGCATGGCCCCAGCTTTGTTTTGAGAAATACCTTGGAATTTTCCTCATAGTTGCGCAGTTCTAACAGCAGGTTCTGTTTCTTCTGACTAAGCTCCCGGATCA
This sequence comes from Vombatus ursinus, assembly GCF_900497805.2. NCBI lineage: Eukaryota > Metazoa > Chordata > Mammalia > Diprotodontia > Vombatidae > Vombatus > Vombatus ursinus. The sequence goes on along the minus strand of NW_020954571.1, from coordinate 16,944,106 downwards.
AATCCTGCTCCACACTTGTATCCATCAAGTTTCCCTTCATTTCTGCACCACCAGGGAGATAACCCCGCACTATACAGGAGGGAGAAACATGACTAGGTTACAGTATGTCCATTTCCAAAACATCAAGCTAAAGTTTAGCCTCCTGGACTGAACAGTGTGTTTACTAAGTGAGAGAAGATCTGAGTAACAATGCTTTGAGGAAATATTTTCTACTATTTTTCCCAATAAAATCCATAGAGGATTTTTTAAAAGAAATTATTTTTAAACTAGACCTGTGATTTCATCAGTGAAGGGGGCTCCCAGTGAGGAACTCCCTCTATAAAGAAAGGTCAGTGCCTACTCTGCAACTGAGGCAACATGCCAAGGTCACACATCCAGGAAATGTCAGAGTCCAGACTTGAACCCAGGTCAGGGTTCCTAACTCCAAGGCTGTCTCTATTCACTAAGCATACTACCTCTCTCCAGACTTCCCAATATACCTTCCCCATCTACTGAACAACAGATTAGCTGCACATGGCCGTCCATCCTGTAATCTCCCTCCACCACACCAGCAATTGCTGAAGAAAAGTTGTCTTTAAAGATGACTTCTCCAGTTCGGTCACTTCGGGCATCAACCTGAAGAAAAAAAGCAGAACTTTTTTACAATGATAATACACAGATTCTTAGAGTAGGGAGGTACCTATTACAGTCATCTGGCCCAACTTTTAACCCACATACATAGGAATCCCTTTTACGACATCCCTCAAATACTACCAGGAAACAGACTGGTTAATACAGCACCCTGGTTAATAATAACTCAGCACCCTTGTCTGACTGTAGGGCAGCACTATGAGAAAATCCTTCCATATATGTTTAGCCAAAACCAGCCTCCTCGTCATTTTTACTCCCTGGTTCTGTTGTGACCTTCTGTCAGTACACAGCAAAAATTCACTCCCCTCCTCCACCTGATACAGTCCTTCACATATCTGAAGATGGCTATCCTAGCATCTCCAAGATCTTTGTTCTAGAAAGTTGTATAAGTAAAATAATTACAATGACTGTGGATAGAAACCTATGTCAACAACAAAACAGATAATAAACTAAAGGATGAATTTTTCTGGGCAATAAGAGATACTTTATTTATTACCAAAAATCTACAATGGGCAGTATAATATAGAGAATAGGACACTCAGAATTAGGAAGATTTATGTTCAAATCCAACTTTTGACACATCCTGGCTACACTAAGCAAGTCACTTAACCTCTTAAGGCCTCAGGCAACTTGGTGAAACTCAAAGTTGCAAAAAAGGTGCCAATCCACATTGGTAGAGGAAGTTCCTTACCAGAAAATCCCTACACCAAAGAAATCATAGGTCAAGTGACCAAAAAAACCTAACCAAATAAACCCAGATAGTAGGATATCAGATCAATCAATACAATCATAAATCACCAAGACAGTACTCTAATACTACTCAGAACCACCATTTTGGGAACACTGTAACCAAAAAATAAAGTATGCCAGGAACCTGACACCACCTACCAATAGCAACTGCCACTTCTATGGAATGCTGTGTTCAAACATGTTAACAATACAAGATAATGCAAGTGTGCACCTTGTAGATGGCACAGTCTGTGATGAAAATGTGAACTGTCTTCTACAGAGATAATAGTATACAAGCATAGCCCTTTAAATAGGCGCAGTCCATTTCCCTTCAATTAAAGCTTTACTTTACAATCTCAGATATCACTACTGGTCTTTGACAGATCCCACAAAGAACAACTGTGCCTTTTTCCTTTAGGTTTAACCACTGCATCAAAGATAGAAACACCCTCTCAGTGGGGAACACACAGTGCCAATTCAACAAACTCTTAAGCAATCAAAGGTGAAGCAACTAGAGGAGGGGGTTCATATTTATAGCCTCTGGCAGGGCAGACATGGTTGTCTGCCCTGCCAGAGGCTACTAGTCTAAAATAAAGGAAACTGCAGGAAGAAAAAGCTAAGAAAGAGCTCATCATCCTCAGGAGAGCTGGCCCTGAGTGAGAAGAAGGCACTAACTAGTAAATGGTGTCCATGGAGACTTGGCAGATACTGTAGATGTCTCTGTGCAGCTGCCACTCTGGCTTATCAGCATATTGGAGACTAATTCTGGCTTGGAGTAAAAAGCAAAAGACATTGATTTTTAAATCATATTTAGAAAAATTCAGAATTATCGAATGTTAGTGGGGAGAAAAGACTTAAGGATCATCTATGTCAACCTTCATTTCTCCTCTGCCCCACAATCTTACAAACAAGGAAATTGAAGCTTAGGGAAGGAAAATGACTTGCCCATTTCAGCTTTATTTAATAAGGTCTATTTCTATTTATTATAACAGAATTCTTCCCATTAATTCTGAATTTCCAGGAAGCATGCAAAAGAATGATATGATTCATTTTCAAGGTAATAATTGAAAGGCTAATAGGCAGGGACAGTATTAAAAAGTACCCAGGTGGCCACAGTTGCTAATTCAGTCACTCATTAGTGCTTATTTCAGAGGGAAAAAAAACCTTGACAATAACATCCAGCTTCATTTTTAAAAGTTCTTTTTAAATTAGTAGGGTTTTGTTTTTGTTTTTTTTTGCAAGGCAATCAGGGGTTAAGTGACTTGCCTAGGGTCACACAGCTAGTAAGTTTCGAGTGTCTAGAAGCCACACTTGAACTCAGGTCCTCCTGACTCCAAGGCCGGAGTTCTATCCACTCCACCACCTAGCTATTCCCATTAATAGTCTTTGTTGCTGTTGTTTTTTGGGTTTTTTTGCTAATGCTATTTGTTTTTTATGTCACATTCATTTCCAAGTATATTCCCTATCCCATTCCCTCGAAAGTTTTCCCTTGTAACAAAGATAGAAAAAGAAAAAGACAAAGACAAAAGAAGAATTTTCCAGTATATGACATATTCCACACTCAAAGTCCCCTAACTCCACAATAAAAGAAGGTCACAGAATACAGATTAAAAGCTAAAAGGGATGTTAGAGATCACCTGCCTGAGCCCCTCATTTTGCAGATGAGGAAAGAAACAAAGAAGTTACCAAGGACAACTCTATAGTAAATAGCAGAGTCAGAATTTGAACCCAGGTCCCCTCACTCCAAATATGGCATTCTTTCCACTATACCACAGAGGCAGTTCATTTGGGGGAACAACAGGTCAAGTTTGGTCAAATATAATTACACAGTGTTCAATTTGGGTTTTCTTTTTTCTTTCCATTCATACTAGAGTCATTATTATCTAGTATTCCCCTGGTTCTGCTTACTTTACTCTGCATCAGCTCATGTTTCTATGTTTCTCTGAAGTCTTTGTGTTCATAATTTTTATGGTGCAGTAGACAGAGCACTGGGCCTGGAGTTAGGAAGGTATGAGTTCAAGTTTGATCTCAGACACTTACTAGCTGTCAGACACTTACTTAACCCCTATTTGCCTTAGTACCTCATCCGTAAAATAGAGACACACTGGAGAAGGAAATGGCAAACTATTTGAGTATCTTTGCTAAGAAAATTCCATGGACAAAGTCCATGGAGTCACACACGACTGAATAACAACCCATTACATTCATATGCCATAATTTGTCTAACCATTCCCCAACTGATAAACACCTACAGTTTGCAGTTCTTTCCAACCACAAAAAAAAAAGTGCTGCAATGAATATTTTGGTGTATATAGGTGCCCCACTGCACAGCAGTGGAATTACTAAGTTAAAGGATATAGACATTTGAACCAATTTATAGCTCCAACAACAGTGTATTAATCTAAGTAGCCTCCTGCAGCCCCTTTAAGAATAAAGCTTCATTTTTTTCATAAAAAGTTCTATTGATACATTTTGCTTTTATACCACAGTAAAACTACTCTTACAAAAAAAAGTTTTAAAAAGTCATCCAACAGGGCAATCAGAACTGCCAGAGCATGAACCAACATGTCTGCTCTCTACCAAAGAAAAGGGGGCTGTGCTCAAGATCAAGCCCCTGGAAACAACTTTGGCCATGGCATTTGATTTGCATTCTGTTGTCTCTTAGTGTTGTCTCCAATTACATTACTGAAGCCATTGTTTATAGGGTTCACCCTAAGTCTGTGTTTTTTTTTTTCACTCTATAGCAGTTTACACAAATTGTTCCTTGTTTTCTGGAATTCCTCATATTCACTATTCTTCATAGTGCAATAATATTCCATTGCATTTCCATACCATAATTTGTATAAGTATTCTCCAATCAATAGGTATCCATTGTTTTCCAGTTTTCACTACTATAAAAAAACTAATGTTATATTTTAATAGATATGAGACCTTTTCTTTTTTGCTAGTGACATCCTTGGGGAATAAACTTAGTGGCGAAACTGCTAGATCAAAGGCTAGTAACTTTTCTCCCATAATTCCAATTTATTTTTCCAGAAGAGCTGCTAGACCAATTCATTTTCACCAGCAATATATCAGTATGCCTGCCTTCTCAGTTACTCTAATACTATTTTTATCTTTTATGATCTTTACCAATTGGGTGGATGTGAGGTGAAATCCCAGGGTGGTTTTCAATTCAATTTTTCTTAACATTAGTAATTTGAAGTCTTTTTATATGGTTGTTAAAAGTTTACATTTCTTCTTTGAAAACTGTCCCTATCCAGGCAGTTTTCAGAGGAAGACATTGTTATTGTTCAGTCATTTTTCAGTCATGTTCCACTCTTTGTGACCCCATTTGGGATTTTCTTGGCAAAGATACTAGAGTGGTTTGCCATCTCCTTCTCCAGCTCATTTTACAGATGAGGAACCTGAGGCAAATGGTTATGTGACTTGCTCAGGGTCACATAGTTAATAAGTGTCTGAGGCCAGATTTGAACTCAGGAAAATGAGTCTTCTTGACTTCAGGCCCAGTCAGCATGCTGTTCACTTCGCCACCTACCTGCCCCTCAAAGGAAGGTATCCATGCCATAAACTACCACATGAAAAAAATGTTCCAAATCCCTAATATAGAGAGAAATTACAATCAAAACAACTCTAAAGTTCCACCTCACACTTGTCAATTTGGCAAAGGTAACAAAAAAAGGAAAATGAGAAATGTAGAAGAGACTACAGGAAAACAGGTGAACTGTTGGTGGCACTGTAAAATGACATCACCATTCTGGAAAATAATTTGGAATTATGCCCCAAAATATACTATATTGTAGTGCATACCCTTTGATTTGGCCACTACATCCCGAAGAGATCAAGTAAAGAAAAAAAGGAACCATCTGTACAAAAATATTTACAACACCTCTTTTCATAGCAGCCAAAAGCAAAATACTAAAGCAATAACCCCCTTGGGGAACGGCTGAAAAAAATGTGGAAAAGAAATGTAACAAATATTATTGCACCATAAAGTAGACAGTTTTAGAGGAAACTGGGAAGAAATCTATGAATTAATGCAGAATAAAGTGAGTAGAACTAAGAGAACAATTTATTAAATGACAACATTGTATAGTATAGAAAAACAACTTTGAAACACTTTAGAACCCTGATCAATGTGGTGATAAACCATTACCTCAGAGGACTAAAGATGAAACATTGCCCACCTTCAGCCAGAGAGGTAGTCGACTTGAAATGCAAAGTGAAATTTGGATATAGCCAATATGAAAATTCGTTTTATTGGACTGTATGTATTTGTTATGAGGTTTTGTTTTTCTTTTATTTTGTTGATTAAAAGTGGGGAGGAGAGTGGGAGAAAGGAATAGTGGATATTTGTGTAAATAGATAAAGTTTGGGAGGGAAAGGCTAAGGAAAATGGCTCAATCTTATATATATCAATTCCCAACACATTGTGTGTGTCACACTTTTTAGAACTTTTTGATGCAAAAGAAGTTCTGGTTTTATTTTTTTTCCCAGTCGACAGTTTGTCTTATTCTATCCCTTCATTATGATTTACTATTTAACCACAGTTGTAAAAAGTACCTCCTTCCATTCTCATTTAATTTTTTAAGATGTGAACTTTTATATTTAGATTGCTTACTTATTTATAACTATGGTGGTATATAATATGTTATGCTGGTCAATACCTATTTTCTGCCAAACTACTTTCTAGCCTTCCCAGTACTTGTTCAAAAGGAAATTCCTCCTCTCATAATTTGTGTTGTTTATCTATATTGTTCCAATGATCAATGTTTCTATATTTAACCAGTACTAATTAATTTTGCCAATTATCGCTTAAAGACAGTATTGCTAAGTCCCTTTAATTCATCCTTTTCTCTTCCCTCCCCAAAATTACCCTTGAAACTCTTGACTTTTTTTTGAATTAACATGAATTTTTTAATCTAGTTCTACAGTTTGGAGTTTGATTGGTACATGACTAACCTTGCATATTACTTTAGGCAGTATCATCATTTTTTATTGTATTGGCATGACCCAGAATGAATAATGAATCTCTCCAATTGTTTATCCTGTTTGGTTTCCTTGATTTATGTAAAAAAAACATTGTATAGTTGTATTTATGTACATCCTGACTGTGACTAAGTAGGTTAACTCCAGATATTTTAAATATTTTGTAGTCATTTTTAACATGATTTCTCTTTATATTGCTCCCTTCTGGTTTTTGTTCATAATACACATAAGTCCTGATTCTTTGCTAAGCTATTAATCATCTCAATTAGTTTCTTCACTAATTCTATAGGATTTTCTAATTAAGTATCATATTGTCTACAAATACAAGTAATTCTATTTTCTCTTTGCCAATACTCCTTTTATTTTTCTCTTATATTATTTCTATAGCTATCATTTCTAGTACTTGTACTACTAGACTATAAGCTCCTCAAAAACAGGAACTCTTTCACTTTTGTGTTTATACCCCTAAAGCTTAGCACCTGGCACCAAGCCTGGCACACAGCAAGCACTTAATAAATGCTTACTAATTGTTCTGTCAAATAACAGTGAGAACTTTGTGAAAAAGTTTCTAGTGTTACTCTACTACAAATAATGCTGGTACTTGATGTTAGTGATATACTTTTGATCATATTAAAGAAAGGCCCTAATATTTATATGCTTTGTAAATAAATTTGCTTTCTAAATGAATGCATGAATGCTGTTTTGTTAAAGACATTTTCAGTATCTACTGAGGCAAGTATGCAAAAATAACATAATTGATTATTTATAAGATTAATTATGCTAACTCCTGCCTGAAGATTGAGCTATCTTTTTTAATCCCTAAAAAGATCCAACTTGTCATAATGAAAGCTTTTTTAATATTTTCATAGAGATTCTTTGCTCAAATTCTATTTTTTTTTGCATCAAGATTCACAGGTAATACTGATCTATAGTTCTCCTCTGCTTTATCTCTCCCTGGTTTGGTACCAAGATAAAAATTATCTCATAAAAAGAACTTAGTGTAGTATCTTCTTTACCTACTAAGGAGAACAATTTATTTATCATAGGTATTAATTGCTCTTTTAATATCTGACAGAATTATTCTCTTTTATTTCTTCCAAAGCCAGCAGGCAGGTCAAGAGACTTAAAGGACCACAGCTTTCAGATCTTTAACCCAACCATCAGGGAATGAAATTGTCTGAAAAACTTTCCTCTGAACACACCCACCCTAAAAAAGGTTACTTTGTTAATGAGGGACTGTGAGTTCTAGTCTGAGAACTATGAATTCAATTTCTTCCCCCTTTCCTCCTCCTGGTTACTTTTACTCCTTTCGAAAAAGAAGTATGCCCATAGATATTCTTACTTTGACCTCTCAATAGCCCTCAAACAAGGTCTGAGTTTTGTTTTGTTTTTTTAAATAGCCTACTTGAGCCCTAAAAGCATATAAACATTGATTTAGTTTCTTAGTCTTGAGATTAGTGTGTTGTTTAATTTTGCTAAATTGATTTTTTTCCTTTAAAAAAATTTTTTTTTCAAAAAGAAAAAAGTGACTGGGTGGGTAAAGGAGTAAGGGAAAGGATATATTCAGAAATAAATGTGATATATAAACAAAAAATCAGTAATTTTAAAAATTCTTACTCTTTTGCTATCTTAACTTATGCTTGTTTGAGTCAAGATTCAAAAGGGGTTGAAGAAACAACTCAAATTCCTCTATTTTATTTAATATACATAATTTTTCTTTGATGAATCAATCAGCTTAACTTTTAAGAATTTATTGTTTTGGTAGGCTAGCTAATCTTTGCTCTCAGAATATCACATTTTAACTTTTCCTTTGATTTCTCATTAACAAAGAGGAGTGTCGAGCAAATCATATTCTTTTTCCTAGGCATGTGAGTCTTTTTTCTAGATATCTATAATATTGGTCATTTAATGCTGAGGTTCTAAAGCTTAATGATGTTTATTGGTGGATTAAACACTGTTTCTTTCTGTTACTATTTTGAAGATTCTATCAACCTAGTCTTTGCTGTTTCTAATACTTCTAGGTAGTTTTCTTTTGTGATTTACTGAAATATGGTATTTAGGCTTTTTATTTCATCTTGTTTTCTGGAAGACCTATGATCTATTTCCTGTAGGAAGGCTACCCTGATTCTCTCTCCCCACCCCCCAAGGGAGTTGCTTTGTCCATATTTTATATTTAATTTTATATGTATATTCTTCCCCCTCCCCTCAGCAGAATGTAAGTTCCTTGATGTCAAGTATTGTTTCTTTTTTGTCCTTGTATTCCCAAAGCCTAGCCTATACCTGTTGCATAGCATTTAATAAATTCTTGTTGAATTAAATTGAATTGAATTGAATTCTTAGATTCTCTCTATACATTCTGACTTCAAAGTCAGTGTCAGTTTCCTTGACATATAAATACCTCATGTGTTCTTTTAATTTTGTTCTGTCCATTTTTCTTCCATCTCTGCATTTTTTTAAGTTCCAAATTTGCCAATCTCTTTTTAAGATTACTTACTATCTGGGGAAGATTTTCTATTGTTTGCTGTAAATCAGTGGTAGCAAATTCATATAGAAAGGGATCCCTATGGACATGGACCTAGAAAACCACAAAGTAACGTTTATCTATGTTTTATTGTATTTTAATTTATTTGGTTGAGCATTTCCCAATTATATTTTAATTTGGTTTGATACACTAGGGAGTTCTGCCAGCTGCACCCTGGCCATGAGTTTGACAGTTCTACTCTAAATCATCTACTCACTTGTTAGTCTTTTTTATTTCTTTGAGATCTCTATTTATCTTAATTTCCATCTTTCTTTTATTCTCTTTTTGTTCTTCTAAAACATTTTAGAGATTCTTGTTATTTTTACCTATCATTTTGTCCTCGCAATAGCTGCTATAGCACTTCCCCTTTCATTAGGAATTTTCAAATTGATTTCTTTATTCTATTATTTATACAATGTCTTGGAACCTGTTGTTGAATGTCAACTCGTTTTTATTTTTTCTCTCACTCTCCTGGTTTTTTCTGTCATGCCGTTCTTCAGATAATTTTCTTTTTATCTTTTCTTTACTATTTGTTGTTATTTCAGATTTGGTGCCATTCCTGCTATTTTTAGATGAAAGTGGGGAGCTGGGCTTAGATATGACCTCTCATTCAACCAATTTCCTCAAAGTTCCCATTCAGCTGAACTTGAAACAGCATGCCACTCAACTCATGTTTACATGTTACACCTGTCTCTTGAAGGGGCTGTGTGTTCTGATACTTAACTAGTAAGTAACTAAATTCTATTTAAACTTACTTTTCCATTAGACCAACCAGTGATTAGTTCACGTACTCCATCAGAGTTAAGGTCAAATGCATGAATGCTCACTGCATGATTCTTAGACTAAAGAAAAGAAAGAAACAATTAGTGCAACTCCCTCAATAGAAAGTACAAAGTTGCAGAACATCAGAGGCTGAATCATACTAACTTTAATTCTCCAATATCGCGCTGTTTTGTCATAAACACCAACTGTGCCATTAGAAAGAGCATATCCAAAACGACTGCCATACATAGGACAAAGAGAAGTAATTGTCTATAAAAAGCATACACAAAAGAAACATATCACATGTTTATCAGTGAAATTCTATTTAATGCAAAACAAAGACACAAAATTGCATATTTTGCTACATTTGTGTTAAAATTGGACTTGAATACACATTCCTAGTGTATTTCTACCTCAGAAGTAGCTGATCAGATTTAAACATAATTTTACAAAATTTTGTCCTTATAGCAATAGTAAGCAGCAAAAGTTTTGGCAAATTACTAAGTGAAAACTCTGAAATTAAAAAGGAAGTGCTAACTAAACGCATATGTAGCAAGATTTATAATATGGACAATATGTTATACATACTCAAAGGTTCTTCTAACCTATTGATTTCCATAATAATATTATAATCCATAATAAAGGATACCTTACAGCAATTCTAAATTTAAAAATCTAACTTTTATGTGTGTGTGAGACATACTATTTAGTTATTTCTTTTTAAAAAAGTGTATTGAAGGAACAGCCAGGTGGTGCAGTGGATAGAGCTCTGACCTTGGAGTCAGGAGGATCTGAGTTCAAATCCGGCCTCAGATACTTGACATGACACTCACTAGCTCTGTGACCCTGGGCAAGTCATTTAACCCCGACTGCTTCACCAAAAAGCAAAAAAAAAAAATGCATTGAAGTGTTCTTTAAAATGAGAAACAAAATGTACACATTTACATTTATATTCAGTATGCATATATCATATATGTATATAATATTATTGCAAAGAAATCATCCATAAAAAGATAATATCTTTTAGAGTTAAGTTGATTTTTCCCTTTAAGTTAAAACTTTAACCTTAATATTAGCATCACATGATCCTAAAGTTTTGCTTTCCAACTCTGATGCAAAAATAGATAAAGAAATCAACTACATGATCTATTTTTTATATTATATAACTTTCTTTCCACCTACATCATTTTTGCTAACCCACCCACTTCACTTAACTCTAAACACAGAGCATTAATGTCAGATAACAGAATGACTTAGCTCAGGGTACTCTTTGGCAATTCTTAGCACTGCTCATCTGCCAAATGAATTATGATTCTTCGAAGTAGGAAATGCCAGCAACTAGACCAGCAATAAACTTTACTAAAAGAGATGGGAAATGGCCTGTAGGCCAACATTTTCATAGATTCCACCCTTTAACAAATTAGATCTTACTTTCCCCAGAATCTCATGTTAAAATCCATAGACTCATAGATTTAGAGGTAAGGGGGACTCAAAAAGTCATCAAGTTCAACCCCCTTATTGTACAGATGAGGAAACTGAGGCACAGTGATGTCAAGTGACTTGTCCAGAGTCACATAACCATCTGAGATAGGACTCCAAGTCTGGTCTGCCCTATACAATATGCATATACAACAATGTCTATTAGTTCCTTATTCATTCTTTAGTACTTTCTTTTTACTTTAGTCAACATTTTACAGAATCTCAAATGGAAGAGAATTCTGAGGTCATCTAGTCCAATCTTGGCCTGGGCTCTCTGGCCCCTGGGGCTGCTGAGAAAGGGATAGCCTGTCTTCTAGGACTCCCCTGTCTTGGATTTCTGGTTCTGCTCTTCCCCTCTCCCTTGGGGCAAAGAAGCAAGAGGCTAGAGATTCTGGCTGTGCCTGCGGCCTGGAACCTGGCCTTCTGAGGAGCCACTGAGGGAAGCAGAGCCTGAACCTGGGCACCTACTGGACTTCTCGACAATATTCCCAAGAAACTGTCATCCAGTTTCCACTTGAAGAAATCCAGTGATGGGTAACCCACTGCTTCTTCTTATCCATAATTTAAAAGCTCACACTGAGAACTTCATTCTATCTCATTATCATATTACCCCAAACCCAAAAGAAATACTGCACATTTGTTCAGGTACGCTCCTTGTTCCTGCTTTACTTCATCTATAAAGTAAACAATTTAAATAGGTTTCTTACATCACTATTTCTCTGTAATGAAGAGCACAGCTCATCTTAAAGCCATAACAGACTTTGCTGTGTCTGTTTCAGGCTAATTCTGAAATAGCACTGACCCATTTTCAGGTTCTCTCTTACCTCTGTTTCTGCCATTTCTGCCACAATCTCATCTTCCTTAAAAACCCTGATGTCAAAATCCTCAGACCCAACAAGAAGCTAAAATAAAAAGAATACGTTTACTCAATTCTTCCAGGGAACAGGTAAAGGTTACAGTAGATGCATAATAAAATTATGATAGCACTTTGTAGGACATTCCTTCCATCTAAGATACACACATACATACTATCTGGGGCTAAATACTTTTATCTCTAATTCAAGGCCTGAAACATGTGATTAGAAGAGCCCACCTAGCTATCCTGGCAAGTGGAGAATAAGGAAAGCCTAGCTGCATACTCACAATATGCACCCAAAATGTTCCCTGGTCAGCTCCTTCATTTGTCCGCAGCTCCCTATAAATGGGATCACTATGTCCAAAACCAGAGCTCACTATCCATGGACAAGTTGGAGGGTCATTATTCAAGCTCCAAGGTGCTTTTCTACACATGCATGACTTTAAAGGTTCACAATACATCTTAATTTATTTTTTCTCAAACCTCTGATGGACAATATTTAAAGGAAAACTGAAAATTGGCCAAAACTAAGAACAACCACTAATTTGGTTTTTAAGGCATCAGAAGCACATCACGAAACCCTGTGATCAGGGTTCATTTAACTCTTTTAGACTCTAGATATTAATCCTCTATTTCAAAACAACATAATCCAGATCTAAAAAACAGGTATACAAACTAGGCATCTAATTGATCAGAATAGGGAAGGTCAAATGAGGCCTGTTACCTATTAACAGGGCAACAAAAAAAAATTAGAAATATAACACTCATCTCTCAACACTAATATCACTGTCACAAGAAAATTTTTCAGCTGGACACAGAGAAGAAGAATCTCTTCCCCCACATACCTCTTTCTTCCCATCTCCATCGAAGTCGCACAATGCTAAGGAATGAACATTGTCTCCAGTAACCTAAAATAAAACTAAGAACCATTAAAGTTCCCTCTTGTCTCATTTAATACATCTATTTTTGCCATATGGAGAAATAAGAGGATTTAATAAAGAGCCATAGGGTAGCAGTCTCTTTTTCCATGTAGAGAACAACAAATATAATTGTAACCAAGTTTAAGTCACTCAACAGGTTAATTACAACGCATACAACAATGGTAGCAACATTTCATAAAAATGTTAAAGTTTACTAAGTACTTCCCGTATATTAGCCCATTTTATTTTCATAACAACCCTGTGAGGTAGGCACTGCAAGTATTATTAGTCCCATTTTGCAGATGAAGAAATTGACACTTGGAGATAGTAAGTGACTTGCCTATAGCCACACAGGTAGTCAAGGGTCAGAGCAGAGGCAGGGCTAAAACTCAAGCTTCTGGTTTAGGTCTAGTGTTGTTATTACCAGATCACACAATAAATAGAAAAATGGAGAAAAGAGACAGACAGATATGTATATATAGGCACATATATACACACTTTATATATGTGTGTGTATATAGATCGATACAGGTATAGATATACACATACACATATATAAAAACTAGTTCTCCCTATTGTCTCCCTCATGCTGAAAATGTAGGGGCTCCTCACAGCTCCAATTCTATGACTGACAGGCAGCACAGGAGCTTTGGCCAGGGATGCTGGTTGCCCCACACTCACAGGGACTCGCCGTATTGATGCTGGCCTTGGTGTGGACGCTCTGATTGATTTAGCCTACTGCAACTCAGAATTTCTGAGCCCAAAAAATTCCCTAGCCTCAGTCTTTCCAGTAGCTGGGTTTACAGGTGTGCACCAACAAGCCCAACAAGCATGAAATATTTAAAGAACATCACAGGGAAAACAATTATTTACCAAAATTAAAATTCTTATAGGCAGACACAGGGAACTTTTTAAGCTTCATACCGTCCAAAATAGATCATTTCCTTCATAATCAAAGCCCTGAAGAGCACAGTTTCCACCAATAATCGCAAGAGGTGATGGAATATCTCCCAATGTCCCAAGTACTATTGCATTTGCCCCATCTGTAACCTAAAGAAAAAGAAAAATGACTCACATTTATTGAGACATCCACATTTAAATATGCATTATTTTGTATCTACAGCCCCAAATTATCTAATAATCATTAATAAATAGCAGTTCACAGCATGAGATGTAGATCAGGATTGCTAATAAGGAAATCAGGACACAGAAAATAAGTGGCTTACTCAAGCCTAAAAAAGCACCAGGATTAAACTTAGTCCTCTACTCTCTTAGCTCTATTAAAGGGTTGCTACAGTAAAAGCCTTGGCCATCAGAACCCCTGGAAAATAATTCTAGATGGCTGACTTTGTCCCTTCACTCATTAAAAATTTTTATGTTTAACCATTTTGGATGGAAAAATGTATTATGCATAAAGCTGCCTTTTTAAACAGAGTACACTGAAAAGAATTTAACCTTTTCTTGATGTTATCAGGGTCTTTAATTCTCATACTACAGCAAGCATCCACTCAAGTCCTCCTTCAATACTTCATTATGATATGAAAGTAACCCTGGGTTCTAGAACATTCTGCCAACATAGAACATGCTCTGGTAAATCCAACCTGGATTTACCCTGGAAGGCTGGATGACTTCAAGCACAAGACTATATGCCTGTTGTCCAAGGACCACCCTAGCTAAGTTGGAAGAAGACCATCACCAAATTTGTCTCAGGGTGATTAATTTACCAAACACGGCAACTCATGAACACTATCTAGTAAGGTATTGAGGGACAAGGGGGTGGTCAGCAGTTGGTGGGTAAAGAAGGGAGTATTCACACCGATGACATCATGAATTACTAAAGTAACAATGTATCAAAGTACTACGGAGATACTCCTCAGGGCCCACGGAGGTCCATAGGACTGCAGGCCCTAACATTTGAGGATTATGGTTTTTTGAGTTCTTGTGTCCACTTTTTATACTTTTATTGTTTCCTCCCTCACAGTCTGAGTGTGAGCTGTCATTTTCACTGCGGTCACTGTATCTTCTGCTTTCATTACTCACATGATTATGAAAGAGGGAATGGGTGCAACAAATAAGATTTTTGTCAGTCTCTCTATGGTTTATAAAAAGTGATATGCATAAACAGGTAACGGGAATTAACTACCATAAACTACTTGCCTCTCTGTAAAATAAATCTGAGTTGTTGTAAACATCATAGGCCAAAAGATTAGTCTGGGTTCCCACAAGAAGACAATCATGTCCTAGTTCAGGGTTCAATATTCCTGCTGTAAGACAGCTGACTGCCTGGTTAATGTTGAGAAGGGAAACATCTGCATCAAGGGGGCTCTGGAGAAGACGAGGTGTATTTAGGTGCTGGCTACGTGCATAAGGATTGTGAATAAAAACCTACCAAAAAAAAAAACACAATTATAGGTTATTTCACCAAATACCAAAAATTTTAAATAGCTAACAATTATAACCATTCTGTATCAAGTAATAAACATTATAAACATTCACAAAACACAGTCTCTCTCTTTAACTACCTACCAAGTTCGTAAATCAAGCATAATACAGAACGACAAGACAGATAACTTTTAGTCATAACCAATGTTATATGTGGTGGTGTTTTTTAGTCTTAATCGTGTCCAAGTCTGTGTGACCCCATGGACCATACTGTCCATGGGGTTTTCCTGGATTCTGGAGTGGTTTGCCATTTCCTTCTCCAGTGGATTAAGGGAAACAGAGGTTAAGTGATTTGCCCAAGGTCATACATCTAGTAAATGTTTGAGGCTGAATTTGAACTCAGGTCTCCCTGATTCCAGGGCCAACACTCTATCCACCAAGCTGCCTCCTAATGTTATATGTACCAGTGGCTATTGGTTCCTTAAGAGACTGTCAATAAATACACTTCTGTTGTTGCTTACTAGTACAAGCGACATGCTCATCAGCAGTCCAAGCAACCCAGATGCTAGAACACCAATATTAATTAGCCTTGCATACAACTATCCACTGTTAGCTTCCAAAAATATAATTAATGTATATTGCAAAAGATCAGATAATAGGCCTTTCTGTAGTTCTTTGATCGAGGAATCTACAAATTAACATCTTAACCCTTAAAACATCCTGACCAATTGAGATATCTCTGAGCCATAAAAATTCGATAACTTCCTGAAGACTTTCATAGCCAATGTCAATGAGATAAAGAAATAAATGCTTTACCTAAGAGCAACCGATTCTACAGTTTCAACCATTACCACTATAATTAACTTATGAATTTTAACAAGTCATTTTAACCTCTCTCAGCCTTGATAGTCTCACCTATAAAATGAGTTAAATCATATGACTTCTGCGGTCTCTTCTACTTCCAACATCTCAATCCTATAATTCTAAATTATTAAAGAGATTAGCACCAAGTTATGGGATGTACCATGGTGCAGTGCATGAAGAAATGGCCTCAGTCATGAAGACTCAGATTCAAGTTCTGAGTCTAACAAATATAGGCTATGTAATCCTGGGCCTGTCACAACTTCCCAGTGCTTCAGATAGCTCTTTAAAACTAAATTCAAAGCAGTTGACAGTTTGCAATAGTGGAAGAAATAGCCTTACCAAGAGTTCTTCATACCATTGAAATCACTGGAATAGTCCAACAAAACGAAATTAACACTAAAAGATTCTTTAACTGATAGAAAGGGATCAATGGTTTTGGAACGTAACTAACCAAGAATAATTTCATAAAGACTTTCAGTACTTAGATTCTGTCAATGAATTTAAAATTAATAACTTAGGAAATAAATCATATGATTCAATACAAAAAACTGATTTACTATCAATATTCAAATAAGAGAAATTTTCTGTTTATTATCATTTCAAATAAGATTATTTTAAAGATTATAAAGTTAAGATTATAAACTAAGGAGATGGCTTAGTAAATTTTCAGCAGTGTTGTTCAGAAGGGGGAAAATGTTTGTATCCACCTTTACCACAAATGTTTTACCAATAACTAACTCTGGTGCTACATACAAAAACTACACCAAATTATCTTTTAGAAACGGAAACTACATCCTCTCCAGAGAGAAGGGAAACATTGATAATAGGGTAAATCTTATATGTGGCACAATTAAAGAACTTCTAAGTAAATGCTAACAATTCTAATCTAAAAAAAATCTTAACATAAATGCTTCTACACATTTTTAAGAATTTTCCTCCAAGATTATAAGATCATCAATCAACAAGCATTTATTAAGTTCCCACTTTGTGCCAGGCACTGTGTGCAGTCACAGAAACAAAAATCACAGCTCTCATCCTCAAGAAGCTTACATTCTATTGGGGGAAAACAACACATATAGATATAAATATATGCAAAATATATACAAGCAAAATAACTAACTTCACTGATTATGAAAAAAACATAGGAGGAAGTAGAAATCATTATGTTTGTATCTGCTATTGGCTTGCAAAGAATTTGGGATTTGCTACCCCTAGTAAGGCTAATGAAGAGCCACAGGATGGGATAATACTTTCCTTAGTTCATTCCCTACTATTTAATGTGTACACAAATCAAGAGCTCATATTAATTGGTTACCAGAGACAGAGAAGATGCCCAGGCCACAGCAATGATTACTGTGATCCTATTCTTGCACCTAAGAAAATGAAAAATGCTCAGTATTATTTAGGCCTTTCTTTTTTTTTTGTTTTTTTTGGTGAGGCAATTGGGGTAAAGTGACTTGCCCAAACTCACACAGCTAGTGAGTGTTATGTGTCTGAGGCTGGATTTGAACTCAGGTCCTCCTGGCTCCAGGGCCAGTACTCTATCCACTGAGCCACCTAGGTGCTCTATCCATTCACTCATCTGCCTGCCCCTTATCTAGGCCTTTCTGAAGAGCTGCCCACATATTTCATAACTTGGATTTTTCTGCTCTAGTCCCAAAAGATCCCTGACAAGTAGTTTGGTGGTCTCAGAGATCAAAGGTCAGGGAAGAGCTTCACCAAGGAAGTAAAGACTGTTCAGTTTGGAATAAACTAAGCCGAACCACTCCGGCTCACACTAGAACACAGAATGAAACTCCCAGGGCCAGGCCAGTCTTCAGAGCGTGTAGAACAAGTCCCAAACCTAAGTTTCCTAGTCATCACGTTTTGTCAGTTTCATGATGACAAGTCATGTTTCAGAATTCTTAAGTCATGCAATTGGAGGCAACTTCTTAATCAAACTTAAATTCTAGAGTCCCTAAATTCAATAATTAGTTCTTATTCTTCTTCCAGCTATTTCCCCCCAAAGATCCAAATTTAGAATAAATCTTTGATGTCAAGTGTTTAAGTCAGAATTTAGTCTCCAACCATAAGTCTTTAAGTTACACCAATGGTTTCCAAATTTTACAGTGATGCCCTTTGTTTTTAGGGAAAAAATTGTTGCTGCTTCCACATTTTTCCTGAGACAATCTATGCAAATAATTTTCTTAGTGTGTATTTTACTCAAATAAAACTAATTTATTATACATAATTTTATAACAATCTTAAATACATAAAACAATGTAATAAATACTGATTTTTATTGATAACATTATTTATAATTTTCATTTTTGTTACATCAAAGAATAATCATAATAATATTATTGTGATGGGTAGCTTGTTTTTGGCACAAAGTTTCTTAAAACAGTGAATGAATGAATGAAAATACAATTATTAAGCGTTTATTATGTGTCAAGAACTATGTTAAGTGATAGGGATAAAAATAGAAAAAATCGAGGCAGTTCCTGTTCTCTAAAAGAGGGAAACATTAAGGAAAAAAAAAGTTCACTGATAGACTTAGCCCTTCTCAGCAATGCAAGGATCACCAAAAGTCTCATGATGGGAAATGCTGTCCACATCCATAGAAAGAACTATGGAGTTTGAATGTAGATTGAAGCATACTATTTGCTCTTTTTTTTTTTCTTTTGTTTCTCTTTCTTGTGGTTCCTCCTATTGGTTCTAATCCTTCTTTACAACATGACTAATGTGAAAATATGTTTAATAGGAATGTATATGTAGAGCCTATATCAGATTGCACGCCGTCTTGGGGAGGAAGGGAAAGGAAGGGGAGAAAAATTTAAAGCTCAAAAGCATATGGAAGTGATTGCTGAAAACTAAAAATAAATTAAAAAAGAAAAGAATGAAAAAAAAAGTTCAACTACAGGGCAGTTCTAAAGGCCTAGAAGGTCTAAGGTAGCAGGGGCAGATGGCAAAGCCTGGAGGTCTCTGGATTACGTAAGTTGAGAGGGGAAGAGTGCACATTGATATGGGGCAGTTGGCAAGGCCTACAGCATAACAGAAGGCAGTGGCAGAGTAGATAAAAGGCCTGGTGATACTCTATCTCACCAGAAGGAATGGAGTTCTACCTCATCTGAGCCTGTGAGTAAACAAACAGTTGGAGAGGAGGAAAGAAAGGGGGGAGAGTGCCCTAGGTAGTGGATCAAGGTTGGCAATACTATAAAGGAGCAAGGGAAAGGAACTCAAGCAGGAGAGTGTAGGAAAAAGCCAAGGTGGAGGAGTGACAGGAGGCACTGAGGTGGACTCCAGTCCACAAATTCCTCCAAACAAACGCAGAAAATGCACTAGACCAACTCCTAATGTGGAGAAAAAGTCTCAGTGAGTCATTTACCCAGCCAAGCATGGCATAGGTAGACAGACAGAGCCTGGCTTGTGGCAGGAGCATCCCTCAAGCAGAACATTCCAACCCCCACGAAGACGCAAAGGCAAGAGGGCAAGAATAGGGCCCAGACTCAACCAGGGCTCCCCCAGACCAATAACTGGTAACCGCAATGGAGAGACAGGTGCCAAATGGCAGCTTTGCTGACCACTACCTTGTGGGTCACAGACCCTGGGCAGAGTGAGAAGGGGACCTGCACAGTGGCTGATGTTCCCACATAGGAAGGCTTTGGACAATATACCAAGAAAAGAGGAAGTTCAGAAGCCAGCTGCAGCACAGTGGCTCAGATCCCAGGGACAGAGCAGGGTCTCACTGCCCAGCCTATAAGGCCTTTAAGGAAACAGAGGACTTCCAAGCATCCCTGATAAAAAGACCAGAGCTGTGGAGAAACTCTGATGTTCAAACCCAGGAATAAAGAAAGACATCAAAAGGTAAAATGAATGAACAATGATAATGGAATAAGCAAATATAAACTGCTTACATTCAAATATGGGGAGATGATATATGTGTCCACTCTGAGGGGAAGGACTGATGAAATGTTTTTTAAGAAAAAAGAGGACAGGGTAACGTTGAACTGCTTCACTAATGGATCTAGATGAGGAAGGAAGAAAAGCAGAGCCTGTGCAGGGTGAAGAGGGGTAGAGGGATTGGAGGTCACAGTGAGGGGGAAGAACAGGGTCTGCCATTGCAAAGAAGAGGGAGAGGTATGATGATAACGCACTGTGGTCAGGTAAAGAAATTTCAGAGTTTGTGAACATGAGCATGTAGTATTTTTTTTCCTAACAAAGAAGGCTTTTCATACTTAGCAACGCTGTACACAAATTTAAATGATATAAGCAATCCCTTTTATGTTACAGACATTGCGGTATGTTTGTTTTTTCAGTTTATTTTTGCCTGCTAAAAACATCTAATTATATCCAGAAAAATACTAATTTTGCCAACATATTCTACATGTACACTTTTAATATGTCATCTCAATTTATTAGGTTTCATGCATTCTGAAGCTGAGGTAGTCAAAGCTGGGTTTTGACACTGAGGTTTTCCTTCCTATCAAAACCAGTGAAAAATACAGCGTATCATATTTTCAGTATTTCAGTTTCTTTTTGTCTCTTGTCTTTGTATGAGTTTCACCTACTCCACCAGGTTTTCTCTTCAAATAAGTCATGTATTTCTTCTTCAAAAAAGATATTTCTCTTTTTAAAAAATTGGGACAATAAAAATCTAAGACAATTAAATTTAAATTTAATTGTTAAAAATTCAAACAATTATTTCTACCATTCTCATTCTTTTTTTTAAGTTGCAGGTCTTTTGGAAAATAATTTATATTGTCCTTAACAAAATGAGTGACACTATTATGATACTTTTAACTTTCACCAAAATATTAACTCAGTTTATATACTTGAATGCAGGAAGCAGTATGATAATTCAACTCACATTTGTGTCATGAGCCTACAATGAACTAAACAATGATAATGGCAGATCTTGCTAACTCTGAGTCAACACATACCAACTCAAATTTTACTTTATTCCTATACATATTAAATAATCACTACAGTGGGTGTGAACATGTGTCTCATTTTTGTTGCTTTCAATTTGAACTTTGTTTTTCAATGAAACAAGTATTTATTTATACTAGAAAACATCCAATAATTTTGGCCGTTTCTTCACTCCCTCCAGGCCCAAAGGGTCTTGCACTCACTCCATAATTCTGAAAACTCTAGTCTATCCTGAGATCTTGAGTGACAGAAATGACAACTGAAAGGACATGCACCCAAAGTAGAGTGAGGCCAATTACAAAGGTTGCCTTCTTCCCTCTCAGACAGCAGAAGTAGTTAAATTGCCCCCAAAATTTAATGCAGATAGCTCCTCTGATGCAATGTAAAAAATCTTTAGTTATGTAACAACAGACTTCTAATAGTTCTTTATCATCACTTTCTGCATTTGCACATGCACCATATCCCACAGCTTTCTCTGTAACAAATGCTATGTGTCCATCTGTCTTACAGATAATTGTGAGGAATTTAGGAATTAATCATAGAATCTTAAAGCTGGAAGAATTTTAGAGATCATCTTGTCAAATCTCCTAATTTTGCAGAAAACTGGGACCCAAAAAATGGTAAACGATTTGCTCAAAGTCACATAGCTAATTAGTGGCAAAACTGGCGAATATTACTTATATCAAATTTCCAACTAACTTCTCTTTCCACTATATATTAGGTGCAGGGGTCCTTCAACTGTTTTGACTGTCTTACGTGGCCAGTGCTACCTACCACCAGATGCTGATGGCTGATTAGGTAAATAAAATCAGTAGCCATTAATGTTGATCATTGTAACTATGTGTGAGGAGGTGGCAATATCCAAAAAGCATTTGATGTGAGAAATCTTTGAAAATGACAGGTGTTTTAAGAGCTATTATTATCACACTGTATTTCCTAAAAAGGAAAAAGGTATATTTAGCCGAGAGTTCTAGCAACCAGATTGCTGTATACCTCAAAAGACCCATGAATCAGGACAAATTAAATTGAAAGGGCAAGCAAATAAAGATTTACCTACTTTTCTAGTACATTCTAATTGGAAATTAGTCTTGGTCAGAATCATAACTACTTAGAATAATAGTAACATTTAAAGCCAGAGAATCAAACTAAGTTTTACCTAGTCTTGATTCACTTCTACAAACAAATGTGTCTAACCTAGAGGCATCCACTAGCATTAGTATCCAGCTAAAGGCTGGGTCCCAGTGAGAGTGGAATAGAAGAAAATATCAGAAGAATGCCAACAAGATGATGCCTCACAGACCCTAGATTCAAACCCTGGTTCTGCCATTTACTAGTTATTCGGCTTTGGACAAGTCACTTCATGTCTCTGGGAATCTATTTCTTCATTCAAAACATGAGGGGAATGGATCAGATGGTGTCTATAGAATCTCAGAATTGAATGGATCAGATGAGATCTACAGAATTATAGAACTGAACTGAATTCAATAAATATGTATTATATGTTAACATCATCTTCAACACTAAGGACTACCATGCTGTTTCAAGTACCATACTGCTAAACTTTCCTATATGTTGTCTCCTCCCAATTAGAATGTGAGCTCTGAGAACAAGAAATGTCTCATTATTCCACTTCTATTTGTGTTTCCAATGCTTAGCATAGTGGTTAGCATCCAGTAAGGGCTTAATCAATGCTTTTTTCAAATGCCATTTTAAGGTCCCAGACAGCTCTAAATTATATGGTTCTATGTCAATACTGGTATCAGTCCTCCAGTTCTCTCACATTTTTTTCCCCAATATCAAGCTTAGTAGTCTGAGAATTGCTTTGATGATACTTTTAGGGAATAACACGATCACTAGAAAACAATCCAATTTCATCAATTGTTTGCCTTCTCAAGGAAAGAGGAGGGGTAGAAAAGAGGGAGAGAATTTAAAACTCAAAATTTTAAAAAATGAATGTTAATTTTTTTTACATATAATTGAGAAATATTTAATGAAATAAATAAAAATATATTAAAAAGGAAAAAAGAAAAATCCAATTTCATTCCCTAGTAATGCTTTACACATTCTTCCAAGATATAGTAGACATTTACTAAATTTTAACTGAATTGAATGACTTTAATTATTTACCTTGGCTTTGAAATAGAATTGTTTCTGGCAATTCAAACAGACAGAAAGCTACAAACATCTATTAATTTAAATTTCTCTGATTTATTTTCCAAGTAACAAAGGTGTAATCAACAACAGAACTCCAAAGCCAGATCTCTACCAAGAAATTATGTCGTTGATACTTGAAAAAGAATTATAATTCAGCAATCCAAATTAGTTTACTTTATCATTAGGATTATGGTTTAAGCCAGTTCTGTTTGGATATTTCATACTTTGGCTAAGTGAAGAGTTAACCAGTTATCTGGCAAAAGTAATTGCTGAAAATATTCAATGACTGGAAGTCAGGCCTGAAGCATCATTTTCTTCTCAAAGATTGGTATCTTAACCAAATCTTGAATTCTGGTCCTATGCTAACCCGAACTCAACATGTCCAAAATGGAACTCATTACTGCCCTTCCCAAACAAATCACTCTTATTAATTTCTTGAGAATCACCATCCTTCCAAGTCACTCAGGTTTGCAATCTTGGAAACATCCTTAATTCTTTCATCTCCCTCACTCCCAACATCCCATCCATTGCCAAGTATTGTTGACTCTATCCTAGCAGCATATTTCCCATCCATGTACTTCTTTTTACTCACAGGACCATCACTTTTGCCCAGGCCCTCATCACTTCTCACATGGCCTACTGCAATAGCCTCTTAATTGGTCTCACTGGATACAATCTATCCACTTTCCAATCTATTCTACCTAAAGCCACAAAATCACTATTTGTAAAGTACAGTTCTGACTATGTCATTCCTCTCCTCAAGAAATTTCTTTTCTTTTTTTTTTCTTTTTTCTTTTTTGGTGAGGCAATTGGGTTAAGTGACGTGCCCAGAGTCACACAGCTAGTAAGTGTTATATGTCTGAGGCCGCATTTGAACTCAGGTCCTCCTGACTCCAGGGCCAGTGTTCTATCCACCCAGCAGCCCTGCTCAAGAAATTTCGGTGGCTCTCTACTGCCTCTGTAATAAAATACAAATTCCCCTGTTTGGGGATTTAAAGATCATAGTTTTATGGCTGGAAA
Organism: Vombatus ursinus; assembly: GCF_900497805.2. NCBI lineage: Eukaryota > Metazoa > Chordata > Mammalia > Diprotodontia > Vombatidae > Vombatus > Vombatus ursinus. The sequence goes on along the minus strand of NW_020954571.1, from coordinate 16,919,889 downwards.
AGCCTGAGAGGCCAAAAGTCCAGTCATGTCATTTTGTAGGTGAGGTTAAATGACTTGCCCAAGAGCCTATAGTTAAGTATCTGAAACAAGATTAGAACTCAGGTCTTCTTCACTCAAAGTCCAGTGCCCTATCCATTAAACCATCTCCTATTTATCTCTCCAAATATCTCACATTATTCCCTGTGATGTTACATGTCACCCAAACTGGCCTACCCACTGCTTCCCATACCCAACATTCTATCTCTTACCTCCATGCCCTCCCTTTCACCTCTGCTTCTTCAAATCTCTAGTTATCTTCAAGGCTTAGCTCAAGTACCAATTCCTCCAGAAGTAGCTGGTGGTGAAATGGACAGAGTTCTAAGCCTGGAGTCAGGAAGACTTCAGTTCAAATCCAGCCTTAGATGCTGACTGACCCTGGGCAAGTCACTTAGTCTCTATTTGCCCCAACCATAAAATGGGGATCATAATAGCACCTACTTTACAGTAAAAAGCACTTAGCATGGTGTCTGGCACACAGTAGGGGTTATATAAATGCTAATTCTTCCCCCTCCCTAAAGAAATTAGTTTCCCTATTGGTACTTCATACATATACACTACCTCCCATTTCTTTGTATTTATATACGTACATGTTTTTTCTTCTCCATCCCCTTACCCCAGAATGTCAGCTACTTGAGGTCAGAGACTCTTTTCATTTTTGTTTCTCGGTTTGTCTCATTGTGATTCCTAGCACATAGCTGGTACCTAATAAATGCTTGTTGAATTGAATTATTCCTCAACTCCTATATTTCACTTTACCTGTGTTACAATCTGTAAAGGATAGAATCAAACTATTAATGTCAGAAGCCCAAAAGTTAAGATCTGGATTCCAGTGCCTTCTCTACCATTTAACTTGCTTTGTGACTGTAGCCAAGTCATTTCACTGTCTCTGACTTAAATTTCCTCATCTAAAAACAAAGATGATAATCCCTGACCTGTCAACATCACAGGTTAAAAGACTGAGACAACATATTAGATATGAAAAGATTTTTGGAAAGACTTCTTTCTAAAGAGCTATGCAAATGAGTTCCAAAGATGTGAATGCAAAGAATGTCCCTTAAAATGTATATATGATAACAGGCCTTTGGTGATTTATAGGCTTGTTCTCAACAAGAATGGTCATGCCTAATTTGCATACTAAATAACTGAAGCACAGTGCCTGGCACACTGGAGGTACTTAATACTTATTTAAATTAACTGAATCATATTCAATTGATACCTGCAGGTGGTATGGTATAGTGGAAAAAGTATTGGACTTGGAATTAGAGGACCTGGTCAGACCCTAGCCCAGCTACTTCTAACCTGGGCAGTGGTGGTGTTTTAGTCATTTTTCAGTCATGTCCAACTCTCTGTGACTCCTTTTCGGGTTTTCTTGGTAAAGACACTGAAGTAGTTTCATATTTCCTTCTCCAGTTCATTTTACAGATGAGGAAACTGAAGCAAACAGGTGAAGTGACTTGCTCAAGGTCACAAAGTTAGTAAATGTCTGAGGCCAGATTTGAGCTCAGGAAGATAAGTCTTCCTGACTCCTGGCCCTGAGACTCTATCCACACTCTGCCACCTAGCTGCCCCCTCTAACCTGTGTGGCCTTAGACAAATCACTTCTCTGGGTCTCAGTCTCCTCCTCAGGTAAATGAAGATCCTGCACTGACTATACAATCTCTAAGGTCCTTTTCATATCTAAATCCTAAGATTCTATTAACTACTGAAATATCAGTATTAGCAATAATCAAACTACAACTTTGGTGAAGGACGCAGTGACCAACTTGTCTATTGTCTAAGGTCCCTCTAACTGTAGTCAGGGAGGTTCTGCATCAGGATAGTGGCAAGGCAAACAATTTTTGGATGCAGCAATTCTTCAAGATGAAGTTTTATATCACGCAAGGCGATATACCTTGGTGAAAGGATTTCAAGCTGGAAAAGATCTGGAATATCATTGAGCTCATCCTTCATTTTACAGAAAGGAAACCCAGGCCCACGTAACCTGCCCACGGTCATTCAGTTTGTAAGTAACAGAGATGGTATTCAAAGCCAGATCCTCTGACTCTAAGGCTCTTTCCCCTATAATGAACACTCACAAGATGGAAATCTTGAATCCCTGAAATATTCTAGTAATGACATTATTTATATGTGTATTATATAATATATGCATGTATTATATAATAACATGTATCAGGCATATGGTGGGGGAAAGCGGGGCGGTGAGCTGTGGGGGAAGCAATGGAGGTGTTCGCTGGAGGATTATTATTAATAATTACAACAGTAAGAGCGCTTCAGCTCCGCACAGCGGTGGGTGCGGTTGCCTGGCAACCCTGGCTGGGGAGGATGGGGCGGGGAAAACAGAGGGGAGGAGCAGGGGGGCTGGGAAGAAGAGGAGGGGTCCCTCCTCTCGAAGAGTCCTCCCGTGGGCCTGGGGAAGGCTGGGTCCCTTTACCTTGCCAGCTTGGGTGGCGGCCGCCAGGCACGTGTGGGTCCCGTCGTAGCGACCCACGGCCACCATGCGGGGGCTGATTTTGTGGCGCAGCTTCAGAGTGAACACTGGCAGCAGCATGATAGCACCAGCGGCCGCTGCTCCAGCCCCAGAGGAACTCGCTGGCGGGATGGGACCGGAAGTTGACTGGGCCGGGCCAGACTCTAGGAGCCTCCGCCACCGGCAGGAAACGGCGCGGGTCAGACCCCGCTATTCCTGCCGCATCCTCGGCACGACCTAGCCCCGCCTCTCCCCTTGGGATTAGCCCCGCCCCACTTCCCTCTAAGCCCCGCCCCCGCTCCTGACCTGCCACGCTTCCCCCTCTGCTTTGCCCCGCCCCCTTCCTTTCTTCTCTTCCTCTACTTCCGCATCAGCCCCGCCCCTTCTGCTCCCTTTTGGTCGTCCCCATTCCGCATTAGCCACGCCCTCCGGATCTACCTGCCTCGGCCGGTGCCTTAGCCCCACCCCCTGGTTTTGCTCTGCTCCACCCCTTCCTCTGCCTCAGTCCCGCCCCGTTCTGTGCGTCATCCTGGGCTGCTACTTAGCCTCGCAATTATTACCAGCTGTGCTTCATCCTAGCTCCGCCTGGAGCCGCCATCTCGCCCCTGTCTTCCAGACCCTGGTCCTCCCCACCTCCTCTTTAGGTCGCAGGTAGTTGAACTCCCATTTCCACTCCGTGTCTCCAAACTGACTCCCCTTCGAGGAGGGGACCCACTCCCCCAGCCTGCCTCTACGATAATTGTTGCGGGGCGAGGAGAAGGAGGGGTCACCAGTCATATCTCAGAGCTTTCCCCTCAGGGTCTGTCCCCACACCCCCAAATCCTTTCTACCTGTCACCCCAGAATCGCCCTTCGAATCATAGAACCTGAGCGGGAAGCAACCCCAGGACCATCTGATAACAATCCATGACCACACTGCTTCCCAAGGCAACCCATTCCACTTCTAGACAGTTCCGACTGTTAGGAAGTTTTTTTTCCTTACAGATCTCTAAGACAAGGGTTCTTAATCTTTTTTGTATAGTGCACCCTTCTGCAAGTCTGGTGAAGCCTATGGAAAAATGAAATACATAGGATTACAAAAGGAACCAATTATATTCAAACAGTCATCAAAATATTTAAATTTTTTTTAAGTGCACCGACTTAGGTTAAGAACCTAAGAACTGCCTAAGATCTCCTTTGCAACTTCTGCCTGTTACTCCTGGTTATGATCTCTGTGTCCAAGCAGAGCACAGTCTAATTCCTCGCAAATACTTGAAGACATCTTGCAAGTGTCTGTGGGGTCTAATGTCTAAACAAATGTACTGCCTATATAAATGTACAATTCTTTCAGCTGATTCTCATATGGCATGATCTCCCAGGCTCCTTGCTGCCCAGGCCACTATCCTCAGGATACTCTACAGCTTATTCAGAACTAAACATAATACTGCAGATGTTGTCTAACCAGGAGAAAAAAAAGGAGAGCTGTAATTGTTTTGTTTTGTTTTTTTCCTAAAGTTGGGACAAAAACAAGTTAGGGGTAGTAGTTAAGACACAGCATTAGAGTGCAGTCCAAACATGGATGCACTTGTGCTGGGCAGAGTACTCAGTCCACTATAATCTCCACATCTGTTTTACATTAACGGCTGTAACCAGGCCTCCCCCATTTTGTCTTTGTGAAGCTGATATTTTGAATCCAAGTTCAAAAAGTGAGACTTTAACAAGGTTATGACCTCTATTCCTATTACATTTCATCTTATTTGTGTAGCAAGTAGGATCTCTGGCTTACTCTCCCTGTCAGACCAGCTACATCTCACCCCTTGCCACTATCCTGATGCAGAACCTCCCTGACTATAGTTAGACGGACCTTAGACAATAGACAAACCTAGGCACCTAGGTTTGGGAGTATCTTCTCTAATGTTTCATGTTGATATTACTTCATTGTTTATAGTACCTTTTAGCAAAATATAGTTTCAACTTCCTTATCTCTTTTAAGTAGATCTATTTTTGCTTTTGCTTTTTCTAAGATCATGATTCCTACCCCTGCTTTTTTTATTTCAACTGAATAAAAGGAGCTTTCCTTAAAATGATAAATAGTATCTATCTAAAACCATTAGCAAGCATTATCTTTAATGGGGATAAGATAATAGCCTTTCCAATAAGATCAGGGATGAAGAAACAATGCCCATTATCAATATATTGATATTGATCAATATGTTAATATGACCATGATTATTTTATAGAACTAGAAAAAATAAAAATCACCTGGAAGAACAAAGGGTCAAGAATATCAAGGGGAATTAAGGAGAAAAAATGTAAAGGAGGTGGCCTAGCCATACCAGATCTCAACCTGTATTACAAAGCAGTAATCATCAAAACAGTCTGGTTCTGGCTAAGAACTAGAGTGGTGGATCAATGGAAAAGATGAGGTACACAAAGCACAGTAGTAAATGACCATGGTAATTTAGTGTTTGATAAACCCGAAGACTCAAGCTTTGGGGGCAAAAACTCACTATTTGACAAAAACTACTGGAAAACAGTATGGCAGAAACTAGGCATAGACCAACAGCTTTCACCATATGCCAAGATAAGGTCAAAATGGGTACATGATTTAGATGTAAAAGATGATATCATAAGAAATTAGGAGCATGGAATAGTTCACATGTCAGATTTATGGATAAGGGAAGAATTTAGGACCAAACAAGAGATAGAGAGTATTGTGAGATGTAAAATAGATAATTTTGATTATCTTAAATTTGAAGGTTTTGTACCAAAAAACCCCAATGCAACCAAGATTAGAAGGAAAACAGAAAGCTGGGGAAAATTTTTACAGTGAGTTTCTCTGATAACAACTACATTTCTCAAATATGGGGGGAACTGAATCAAATTTATAAGCATGCAAGTCATTCTCCAGTTAAATGGTCAAAGGATATGAACAGGCAAAGAAGTCAAGCTATCTATAGTCATTTGAAAAATGCTCTAAATTACTACTGATTAGAGAAAACCTCTCAGATTGGCTAATATGACAAAAAAGGAAAATGATAAATGCTGGAGGGAAAATTGGGACACCAATGCACTGTTGGTGGGGTTGTGAACTGATCCAACCATTCTGGAAAACAATTTGGAACTATGCCCAAAGGGCTATAAAACTGTGCATACCTTTTGATCCAGCAATTCCACTACTAGATCTGCATTCCAAAGAGATCAAGAAAAAGGGAGAAAGACCTATTTGTACAAAAATATTTATAGGAGCCCTTTTTGTGACGGCAAAGAATTAGAAATTGAGGGGATGCCCATCAATTAGGGAATGGCTAAACAAATTGTGGTATATGACCATAATGGAATACTATTGTGCTATAAGAAATGATGAGCAGGCAGATTTCAGAAAAACCTGGAAAGACTTATATGAACTGATGCAAAGTGAAATAAACAGAACCAGGAGAACAATATACAACAATAATAGTGATATTGTATGATGATCAACTGAGAATGACTTAGCTATTCTCAGTAATACAGTGATCCAAGGCAATTCCAAAGGACTCATGGTGAAAAATGCTATCTACCTCCAGAAAAAGAACTGGAGTCTGAATGCAGATCAAAGCATACTATTTTTCACTTTATTTTTTCATGGTTTTTTTTTTTCTTGGTCTGTGTTCCCTTTTACAACATGACTAATATGGAAATATGTTTTGCATGATTGCCCATGCATAATCTATATCAATTTGCTTGCTGTTTCAGGGAGGTGGAGGGAAGAATAGGGAGGGAAGGAATTCGCAATTCAAACTTAAAAAAAACATTAAAATTATTTGACATGTAATTAAAAAAATAAAATATTTTTTCAAAAGGATGACTCTTTGGAATTCAATTGAATCCACTTACTATTTTCTAACCTACACGTCTTCATCTCCATAAGACATATCCTATGAGATACTTTTGCAAATGCTTTGCTAAAATCTAGGTAAACTATATCAATAGCATTTTCCTGATCTACTAGTCTTGTCACCCTATCAAGAAAGGAAATAAGGTTAGTCTGATATGACAACCATGCTGGCTTTTTGCGATCACTACTCCCTACATTAGATATTCCCTGTTCATCCATTTAATAATACATACACTATAGGCCACACTGGCCTCAAACTTCCATACTTACATTCCTGAAGCTTCCCCACTTGACTCTTCTCTTAGTCTTTCCTGTACCTCTAACCCTCTTATCCTCTCCTATTTCTAATATCTCCCCATGCCTTCCTCCCTGTTCATACCCACCTCACACTGCCCCATTGTTCCTCCCCATGTCAAACTCCCTAAATTTCACATACCATTAGACTCATCACAAAACACTTACTTCCATGCCATATGCCAAACCACACGCCTACTTCTCTAAGAACTCACAGCACTTCAGACACCTCCTACCTCTGTAGAATCTATTGCTCATACAACTCCCTTAGATACTTCATACTTCCTAGTCCTTTAATCTCTTCAGCTCTTTATAGCCTTTCAAAAACCTTATGCCTGTTACCTTTGTACCCTCTCCCCCAACTCAGACCACCCCCCTTGTCTCCCCAAACTCCTCTTGAGTCCTCCATGCCTCATACCTCCATAGGCTACCTGGTAAGTAACATATTCTTTCAGACTCCCTCGCCCTTCTCTAGCAACAGAACCATAGAATGCTAGACCTTAGAAGTCATCCAGTTCAATCACTTCATTTTTGCAGATGAGGAAACTGAAGCCCAGAAAAGGGATAAGACTTGTCCAAGGTTATGAGGCAATTTAGAGGCAGAGCCAGGAAAAATATTCAGACTTCCTACTTCCTGGTTCAGCATTTTTTCCACTACATAATTTAGTCCGTTGACTCTCCTAGAAATAGTTGCATCATTCATTCATTCATTCAATAAACATTCATTATGGACTTAAAGAACAGAACACTGTACAAGGTCCTAGGGTAGATTTATAGTGTTCTGTGCATTTAAAATGGGCCCTATGGGAAGATGGAATACTTAGCCAGCAAAATAACTTAGAGGAAAAAATAGAAAATATTGTGAAAACTTTGATTTGACTTTTCCTGGCATTTCAAATCACAGATTTCTAATGTGGGAGCCATAAATAACTACCTCATTTTCACATCAAGGATATTTATTTATAAAAAGTTAAATTAATTCCCCGAAGTGCTAGTTATCCAATTTTTTTTTTTTCATTTCAGATCAGGAATGAGTCTACATGTTTTGGCTAGGGAAGAAAGAAGCCTGAATTTCTTAACACCTCAAACATTTGTCAGTCATGCCAGTGACCCCTGCCTTCTTTTCCTCAGTTATCATACTTTCCATGAACCTCTCCATTGTCTTCTGAATGTTACTTTAATTTTAATTCTTAGGAGGTAATAGTGTTTGATGACTTACAGCCATATAAAGACACTAGCACAAAAAAGATATTAAAAGACCAATTAAAAGATGAAAAGATATTGGTATTTTTGCAGCTCTTTCCTGTATTTCTTGTATTTGTTGACTTCATTCCATTTTCTTTCTTAAATACCATTTGGATGACTTTGCTTAATTGGTTCTCTCACCAAAATGGTTTTGCCTTCCACTGTTTCTCTATTTTATTAAGAGAAACTGCTCATAATCTTTCATAATTCTTCATAAGATTTTACAAATGTGTTTATACTCTAATGTTGCTCTTTGTCTTCTACACCTCTCTGCTTGTGAAGTAAGTCAAATGTTTGATGACTGAGGCACCTTTTAGACATGTACCTTCCCCCTATATGCTTCCCTCCATATGCTTCTCTGTTAAACTTCTGTTTAAAATTATTTTGATTTGTTGTCTTTTCTTCCATCCATATCCCCCTTTTTGTCATCAGTAACTTTTAATTTGGCGTTAGTACTCTAAATGTAAGATCTTTGTCCAATGAATAACGACTAGACATACTAAGCAAATGATAAACAAATCAAAATGTTGAGGCCCTAAAACAAAAGTCGGCCACTTGAAGCATTTAACTGTGGTGAATGAGTGCCTCTCCCAAAAGGGCAGAAGGAATGGCAGCAGCTCCCAGGTAAGAGAAGCCAGTCTCAGTGTGTGTACTCTGTGAGGGCAGAAGCTAGTGAGGCTGCTTCCTATGAGGTTACCTCTGCCAGTTTACAGATCTTTGCCAAGATATTATCCTTGCTTTTTCTGACATTTGCCTTCGAGTCCTCCAGGAGTTGACACACCTCGTCATCAGAATAGTTTGTTAAGTGGAACATCTTATATATCTTGCGTCTCTGCTCAATGACCTCTGTACTGCCACAATTCATTTTATTGAAAAAGTGGGAAGTGCATGACTACAGGTCCTTTCTCCCTTTCAAAGATGTAGAAGTCAGAAGGAGCCTTGGCTTCTTGCTTGATCATAGCTTCATCCACCAGAGGGAGGGAATATTGCAGACTTTGCAGTACTTTTCTGTGCCCCTGATGATCTCAAATGGAGGCCCTTCACTAAAGTCAAAGGAGAGGATGATCTCAGTGTTCTGCCCTGGGGGTAGGACCAGGAGATAGGCAAAGTTGAGATAGGCCAAGCCAGCATTCATCAAATACATATTTTGCTGGTCTGTGAGAAGCTTATCCTCAATGTCTCCATATTTATACAGAAAGTTATTTGTTGTTTCCCATGTCCATAATAAGAGACAGTTGCTGGTCTTCCATAAAAATTTTATGAAAGATAGGTCACTGTTCTCTTCCACCAAATCTTTGATCAAGGCCTTTGCCAGTGAGTCCTGAATAAGCTGTATCTATTGATCTCAAGAGATCTGGTGCAAGTGCTCTATAATCTGGTTAGTCAATGGTGTAGCCTCAGAAAAATGTTTGTTCCCTGTCATTCTAGTTTTTTCAGGATGGGCAAATAGTCTTCATTTGCTAGGAAGGTGTAAACCAAATTGAATAGTTCTTCCATGACGGTTCATAAAGTGACTCCTTCAGGATCAGTAATGAGCATCTTTTTCTGGATGCTTAAACCATGGATGAATTTCAAGTAGAAATTTTTGATGGCTTTGAGCATGGTATTTTTGTCAGCCAGAACACTGCTACATATTGCTGGTAGATAGGAGAAATCCCTTTCAGCTTCTTGTTGGCTGAGTTTCGCTCCCTCAAACTTGCTCTCACAATGAGTTGTGGAGACATAAGCACAAGGTGTTGAGTAGCCCACCCAGCTAGGAGTGAAACCAATCAGACATTCAGAGTCTTCTCCTTTCTACCAGACTTGAGGTAATGGTCAATGGTGGCTAATATGGGATATGGCACAGTCACCGTCTCAGACTGATGTCTCACATGGGACAGACAGGTATCTAGAAGTTCCTTTGTAAAAAATTAGACAAAAGAATAGGACCAGAAGTCAGTGAGGGAACAGTCATCCCTCTCTGCAGCCACACAGAGCTCATCTAGGGCGACAGAGAACTTCCACGAGTCCTCCTGCAGCTGCCTCCAGAGCTCATTTTCTAACTTCACCAGGTTCTGCCACCCATCACTCTGAATGTAGAGGGAGGACATGCACCAGGTGGAGACCCCTGTAAGGTATGTGACCATGTCCAGGAGCCCTACATGCTTCAGCTCACTAAGGATACCTTGGCAGGCTATGGCAGCCCTCAGGCCCCCACTGGAGACCAGGATAGAAACTGCAGGGCCCTTTTTGACACTGAGGCCCAAGCTCTTCAGTGCTGTCAAGACCTGCTCCCCCTGATTTTTCACTGCTGCCTTCTCTTCGTCTGAGATTCCAAAATGGATACTGATACCAGAACTTTCATCACATTTGCCAGGGTAACACTTGGCACTGCAGGCAACTTGCTGGGGTAGAGTCATGCCTGCTGTCCTCGCAACTTCCTCTGATCACAGAAAGATATGGAATCCTGAGAAAGCATCCGCTTTTTCTGTCACTGGTGGTGTTGTCCTGATCCACTGCTCTGTCCCATCTCAGTACAGGCCAACCTGGAAAGTTTAAGTTAGAATTTTGAAATCAAAATTGGAGATATCCTGAAATATGCAGATAGTAAAGCTTGGCTAGGTGAGAGAGCCCTGTCTTTTTAAATTGCATCTCTAAAAACAGAAGGAACTGAGGAATTTCAGTAAGAGATTTTGGCTTTGATAATTTGGCCAAGTAGCCTCCCCCAGTTTTCCAACAAAGTGGCCTTGGATTCCTAGGTGTCTTGATGTTCAGTGAGGAACTAAAATATCAGGGCGGTTGAGGGGAAATCTAATGAAGAAATCTAGTAAAAAGAAAAGGGGGGTTACCAGACTTGTAATAAAGAGGGCCAGGGGGGTAGGGGGAGAGGACATAAATATTCTTGCTATAAGTGAAGCCAGAAGAAGGAAGTTTCCATTAAATGCAAGGATGGCTACTTTCTAGTGTGGGCCTTTCTTTCTATTTATCTAGAAAGGATAGTTTAAATAGGTCAGGATGGAGCTTGTTTCATACCATAATTTTTTTTCTCACTTTTGGCTTTCCACTAATTTTTCTTTTTGCTCTAACAACTAGAGATATGACTAATCAGAGACACTTCATTCAAGAATGACTTGCACATCAGTAAACAAGTAGTCTCTTATCTGTTAAAAGTATAACCAATTTCATTTTGGGGGATATTAGGTGCTCACTCTACCCTGTACAATTATTTTCTTGAAGAAAGTATTCATGATTTATACATATGAGGCTTCACAGAAGTCTATAAGTCTTTGGCCTCTTTCATTCCTATTCTCGATCATCATTTTCCAACATATTTCTCGTTTACTCTTATCTATTGCCATCTTTGCATTCAAACCATCAAGTATCAAAATATATATCGATTTAATCTAGAGGATCTTACCAATTTCTCCACAAATTGTCTCTTGACCTATTCATCTTCTTCAAGAAATGTCACTACACATGTTGTAATTATTCTCACATTTGTCTTTTTGCAAATAGTTATCATAAGCACTGCAGCATATGACCAAATACCCAATGAGATAATTTTTCTTGTTGCTTTGAAGCATATCAAAAAATCAACTCCACCAACTGCTTTATTTGCTTATCTGAGAAGAACCTGTGAGCTATATTTGTACTTTTCTTCTTCTGCTTTCATTTATTGTAAGAACATTAAGATTGATTCAATTTAGTTCATCTAGTAGTATGTCCAGTCATTGTTCACTGGATGAAGATCTCACGTAAAGAGTATTAACGGCTCAATGAAAATCTGTAGACAGTCTTAAAGCAGTGTGATTCTTAGCAACCTCTCTGCCCCCTCTCCTACCTCTGCCACCATCACTGCAGAAACAGAAGGGGAATGCACAGGACCAAGAACCACTTTGTGTTTCTCTGTGTTTTATGCATTGCCATGGTCAAAAAATTCATCCCCAAATGGCCCTACTGGTGATGAGCATCTCTGCATCTTAACTAGATTGGTCCTTGGAAGATAGGCTAGATCCATTGGTATGACCATCTTTGAATCCTTTGCAGCATGGTAGAACCTGTCAGAGCTAGGGTTCTCTGGGATAACCTTCAATACACCAGAATTACCTCAATGCTACTCTGAGGCATAGAGATCTTAATGGTAGAACGTGTATCATTATTTTTAAAATGTATGCAAGAACTTACCTTCCCCAGAATGTAAATTCGTTAGCAATTACTCCCTGAAGATTATGAAATCTAAGTCCTTTCCTCCTTTCATGTCTCCCATCTTCCCTGAGACTCTTCTCTAAATGCACTAATAAATCAACCAAGATCAGTCCAACTTGGCCAAGTGTCTCTTCTGGTCGTATAATCCCAGTATCTTGAAAGGCCTCACTTCCTGTGTATCTTTCCTTCTGCCAAGAGGCTGGTGAGGGGTACAAATATATACAACATAAATATCATGTGAATAAATGCAAATATGTCAAAGTAGTTAAATGTAAAATAGTTGGAGGGAGGGGAGAATACCAGCAATTTAAGTTCTCTGTCTTCCCTCTCTTCTCTTCTGAAGGGACGTCAGCCCTCCAGGTACTGAGAACTCTGATGCTTCTCTGTTGCTGCTTCCTTCTCTTTCTCTCTCTCCTCCCCCGCTCCTCACAAAACTGCAGTGACTTTCGCAGGCCTGTCCTCTTCAGCAGTGGCCCACATTCTGGACCCATGTGAATAAAAATCAACTGTCATATATATAATCTTGGTGTGTAAGAGGAAGGGAAGAATCTTAACAATTACCCGGTTCAAAATTTTCATTTCACAGATGACTAAAATGAGACTCAGAGAAGTAAAGTCACTGAGACAATCACTAGCAGGGCCAGGACTAGAACTGAGATCTCCTGACTCCCAGTCCAAGGCTCTTTCCACTTTATTAGGCTGCTTCCTTGTACCTGGGTTAGTCACTGCTCTAGGTTTTGTTAGGAAAACTGATGAAACAAATTCATTCTTAAGTGTTCACAGATAACAACTGATTTATGTTTCACCTCCTACAGGGATATTTGTATTTTAATGGAGGGCTCCTGGAGAGTTACTTTAAGCTGGAAAGGTCCTTACAGATCGTCTGTTTCAACCCTCTCTCTTTACAGTTGAGAAACTAAGGCTCAGAAAAATTGGGACTTTCCCTGGGTCACACAGTTAGTAAATGACAGAGCTACGGTTTGAGTCGTGATCTTCTGACTCCTAGCCCAAGCTTTTTCCATTACCTCCTTGGATTTAACCCAAGGAAGCAATTCCCTAATGGTAATTTCTGCCACTGTGTCAAGGAAGCTGTATCTAAGGAAGGCCTTGGTTTCGTCATTGCCAAGTCTACTTCCTTTCCTCCTGGGTAGAGTTCCCTGAAGGTACAGCCTTTGCTGCCTCAGGGGAGGCTGGTAAGTCTGTTCCAAGCAGAGTACTAGGAGAGCAGAAGTTTCTTTTCTACAAATACCTTTCTTCCATAAAGGAGGAAAGTTAGCAATAGAGCCTAGGGAATGAATCTGATCCATGTTTATTCAGGGTTAACTAATTTGATGGTCATAGTCTACATTCCAGCCATACAGACCAAATTGCTGTTCTCTGAACATGACATTCTGTCTTCTACCTGTGTGCTCTTGTCCTCCATGTCCAGAATGTTCTCCCACCTCATCCCTGAGCTCTTGGAATCCCTAGCTCCCTTCAAGGTGTAGATCAAGCGCCCCTTTCAACCCAAGGCCTTTCCTGATCCTCCCAGTTGTGAGTGTTCCCCTAACCAAAAAAGGAAATTATTTTGTGTTTACTTTGTATATATAGCTCCCCCTTTAGGCTCCTATCCCCTATCTTAGCAAATAGGATCTCCCCGAGGGTAGTTGACCACTTCTCTTCCCTCAAGGTTCTAAGGGTAACTCTAGGGGGTTTGGGGAGGTTCTCTAGTCCTAAGCCAGATAAGCTACCCTGGTGTAGCACTCTCTCCAGGGTTTTCTAAATTCCCTCTAACACTCCAGAGTGTGGTGGCTACTTCTCCCTTCAGGGATCTAGGGGTACTTCTCCCTTCAGGGATCTAGGGGTGACACTGAGGGGCCAGGATTTTTCTAGGACTGTTGTTCCCAAGCCCCCATCCAGTGTACTCACCATTGATGAGCAAATAGCCAGCCAGAGTTAATTAGCTTTTACAAACAGGTTTTTACTAAGGTGGTAAGAACAGTTGGTACAAAACGTTCTCCCTACCCCACGTCTGGGATAAACTTTCCAACAAGTATGGCAAAAAGGTAACTAATAGTTTCTTATTATTGGAAGTTCTTTTCTCAATCTGTGGAATCTTCTCCGAGGTATAGCTCTTTATTGGTCTCTAAGGGCAAATGCTATACTTTTCTCTGCCCAGAAGATGTCATGGTCCCTGAAGCTGCCTTTCCTCAGTGTGTCTACTTTGTCTTCTCTCAAATATCGATTAATTCTCTCCTCTGTCCTGTATATAATGGGAAGGAGATAAAGGGGGAGTAGGTAATGAGAGAAGGAGTGATACTTTCTTTGGGCTCACTTTTCCCATTCCTTTTGACCTTTTGATATAGGTACAAGGGTATGTCTCTTCAAAGCACCCACCCACCTGACCTGATTGACTGCCTCCTTCTACAATCCCTTCTCCAAAATATATAGGCGCCAAAGCATGTCTAATCTTTCAACCAATCCTAATACACTTCCTATGTTGCATCACCTGCTGTCGTCCAATGACTTAAAGCACTTCAGTTCTTCCAAATTAATTAAGGACTTGTTTGTAACTAGCTTGTCTTTTGATTGATTGAATGATTGGTTGATTCAATAGAGGTGGCTAGTCTTTGTTTACACTTTTGATTGATTAATGCATTGTTACTCAATTAAAGAAGCATTTTCACCTGATAAAGATATCATACTATAGAGCAGGGGTGGGGAACCTGCATCCTTTGACTAAATCCAAACTTTACAGAACAAATCTCCTTAATAAAAGTTTGGATTCAAAGGGCTGCGCTTGAGGACCTATAGGGCCACATGTGGCCTTGAGGCTGCAGGTTCCCCTACCTTGATATAGAGTATCTTGCTAATTACATTAAATGAGGTTGAAGGGTAAGGGAGATCCCTCTTACACTGTAGATTTTGTATTTATTGTCTGCATAAATTTGATTTCCCTTCAGCAGGTATGAGTTCCTCAAGGCAGGGAGTTTCATATTTGCTTTGTATCCTCAACATCCAGCACAACGACTGACACATTTTGTTGTTGTTCAGTCAAATCTGCCTCTTTGAGAGACCATAGGGGACCATATTTTCTATGGGGTTTTCTTGGCAAAGATACTGAAGTGGTTTGCCATGTTCTTCTCCAGTGGATTAAGGCAAACAGAGATTAAGTGACTTGCTTGGACTCACATAGCTAGTAAGTGTCTGAGGTCAGATTTGAGCTCAGGTCTTCCTGATTCCAGGCTCAGCCCTCTATCTACTGAGCCATCTAGATGCCTTGACTGGCACATAGTAGGGACCTAGTATGAGCTTGTTGAATTAAATGTATTGTCAAAGGGACTAAATACTTACAAGCCCCCCCCTCCCCCACCAGAAAGTCCTAGATTTAAATGTTTTACTCATGCTGGACAGAGCAGTGTTCTAAGCCCCAAAGAACAGCACTCCTGCCTTAAAACAATATATTTCCTGATCTACAGAGAGAAACAGATCTTTTTAAACTTCAAGTTTTGCTTCTCCACATGTTTTTAAAATATGCATCCATAGCCATTATCTGCACCTGTGGTCACAAAGACAAGCACCATGGTAGATTATAAAAGGACAACAATAAAATCTCAAAATACTGTGCTTCCAAAAAGCCTGAGTAACAAAGATGGCACAGTTCCTTATTACACAGGTTTACTCATGGGAAAACAGAGGCTCAGAATTGGAGATCACTCAGTTCTGGATGGCCTTCAAAGGCAGGTGAGGTCACTCAGACCCAGATTTCAAATATAAACTTGTTTGTTGCTTTTATGGACTATCTTGGCTGTCTTTTGATTACTATGATTGAATTCTCTTTTGGAGATGAGCCTCTGAAGGCTTTTCTCTTACCCCATTGAAACTTAACACGTACTAATTTTTAAAAGAGTTTAATAATCTAAATTTAATGATATTAACAAAAACATTCAAATAAGCAACTTGAATTTTAAAGTGGTCACATATAAACTTCAAAATATTTATAGTTGATTTAAAATGTGTATATTAACTTTAAAAATAATAAAAATATCCTGTTGGCTTCTATGTCACTCTCAAACCTCTTTTCTCCCTTTGTATTTACTTCCAGATTTTGTTGCTGTTGTTTTTATTGTTTTTTTATGTTGTTGCCAATGTATGTGTTGCTCCAATTCTGCTTCCTTCGGTCTGCATTGCTTCATCGGTCAGCTGGTCAACAAGCATTTATTGAGGGCCTACCACATGCCAGACACTGTGCTAAGACCTGCTCTCAAGGAGCTCACAACCTAATAGGGAGGACAACCTATACATAGCTATGTTCAACCAATCTATATACAGGGTAATAGGAAGTAATTAACAGAGGGGAGGCACTTGAATTAAGAAGGATTGTGAAAGACTTCCTGTAGAAGGTGGGATTTAAATTAAAACTTAAAGGAAGCCAGGAAAGCAGAAATGAAAAGGGAAAATATTCCAAGCATGGGGGACAATCAGTGAAAAAGCCCAGAGCTGGGAGATCTCTTTTTTTGAGAGTATCTTTTTTGAGGAATAGTAAGGAGGCCAAAATCACTGGATTGAAGAATGTGTGGGGAACAGAGGGATTGATCATTCATTGTGGGTTTGACTGAAGCTTGAAATGCTTAATTTCGTCACACCAACAGCTGCTGCAAGATTTCTAAGAGTCATGGAAGTGTGCTCTCTGAGAGCTATAACTTTTTCACACTTCTTTCGAATAATATTCATTCCTTAAAAAACACAGAATTAAACACACCACAGAAAAAAATGAAAGGTGCGCCTAACAGAAATTCTAGCATTCAACTGATTAAGAACCAGTTAATGGTAGGAATACAAGGTCAATCCAGTTTCCTCTGGCCAAGGTCAAAAAGTCTGAGTCAGCTCAATGTTTCTAGAAGCACATGCACGTGACTATTGCTATCACAGAATGAAGCCACATCAAAATGCAGTGATTGTCCTGAGTAATTTGCACACCATTGTAACTCAATGGACTACTCAACCAACTGTATAACATGGTCTGGGCAATAGGCATTCTCATTCCATTTAGTTTTTCCTGTCTGAAAAATTAGGTCAACTATATCATGTGGCAATAGAGAGAGACTTGGGTTTGGAATCAGAAGAGGTGGCTTTGTTATGAGCTAAATATGTAATTGGGGTGGCTAGGTGGCGTAGTGGATGAACCACTGGGCTTGGAATCAGGAAGACTCATCTTCATGAGTTCAAATCCAGCCTCAGACACTTACTAGCCATGTGATCCTAGGCAAGTCACTTAACCCTGTTAGCCTCAGTTCCTCATCTCTAAAATGAGCTGGAAAAGGAAATGGTAAAACTCTCCAATATCTTTGTGAAGAAAACCCCAAATGGGGTCACAAAGAGTCAGACACAACTGAAAAAATGACTGAACAACAACTGAACATCTATGTAACCTACACTGATCCCTTAATCTCTCTGGGCCTCAGTTTCCTCATTTGCAAAAATGAGTGAGTTGTTGAGTGTGGGGGCTGGGGCTAGCAGATCCCTTAAGTTAAGGGTTATGAACTACGATAATGTTAAGCTTATTGAGTTTCCTTGCTAAGTCCAGAGTCAATAGGGTGAGCTCCAGGCCGCCTAAGGAGGAGTGAACCAGACCAGTTTGGAAAATGAGTCACACAGCTAATAAGTGTCTGAGGCTGGATTTGAACTCAGGTCCTCCTGACTCCAGGGCCCATACTCTATGCAGTGTGCCACCTGCTGCTCCCCCCCTTTTAAAATTTTTAACTTACAGAAAGAGATGTCACATGAATTTTTATTGGAAAATATGAAATTAAGAGGTTTGTTTTTCTCTAAATGCCAGGAAAAGAAAGAACTCCCAATGTGTTGGCTGAGAATCTCCTGAATCTTTTCCTGGGCCAGGAAAGCTACCTGCCCTTTCCCCACAGAGCATCTGCAGCCTCCAGGGAGCAAACTCATTCTCCTTCCTTCTCTCTCTGCACTCACCCAAATAGGCAGGTTCCCTATTCTCTCCAAATGTGGGTGGTTAGGACTCTAGGCCATTTCCAGTCTTATCTTTTAAGCCAGCTGCCCATTGCCACTGGCACTTGAAACCTTTTTCTCCAACCCTAAGGCAGAGGTCATAGAGCTGGCATTGTTTTTAATGTCTCAGGATAGGGCAGCCAACAGTTGGCCTTCAGCACAAGTTAAAGCCCAAAGTGGAGAAAGGCTAAGGAGGCCTAAGGAAAGAGGGCAAACCCAAAACAAGAAAGGTAGTTGGAGGGTGTGGGAAGGCAGGGAGAGGAGAAAAGGAAGTTTGGGAGTCTTATCATGCACCTTTCTTTAAGACAGAGAGTGTAGGAACCTCTCCCACAGCTCCAATACTCATGACCCAGATTCTAAGGGGTTCTTCAAACATAATGAGATCTAAGCAAAACAGGAGGGCTCTGACCTGGGGAAAAGGATGGCTGAAGGAAAGAGAGAAGGCAAAATTAATCCTTCATCTAAGGAGATGGGAGATATATTATCCCCTCACATGGCTGCTAGTCCCACAGAGGTCAACACAGAAAGAACCACAGCAACTATTCCAGATTGGTAGAGCTGAAGAATATAGATAGATAGATAGATAGATAGATAGATAGATAGATAGATAGATAGATAGATAGATAGATATACATATATGTATATACACATGTGTACATATGGATATACACATATGTATATACATATATGTGTATTATGTATATGTGTGTATAGGAGATGAAGACTCTCAGGGTTCCTGGCCAGAATAAAAACAATTGATATTTACATTCACTCTGAGCAATCAGGGCCCAAACAATGACCCTGGAGCTTGGGCTGGGACCTGTTGTTAGCCAATCAATGAGAGCCAGAGTGACTTGGGTTTAAGGCATGGTCTTTAAGAAAGAAATCTAGCCCCTAAACTCCAAGATATCTTGCAAGGTTTCAGTGATCAAAATTTACATTCCTTTGGTCAGAGTATCCATAGGTAAGGTGTGATACCCTGTGTGGGCAGAGGGAGAGGTAGGAGGAAAGGGAAAGGAAGGGAAAGGAAGAGAAGGGAAAGGGAGAGAAGAAGGAAGGAAAGCAGGAAGAAGGAAGGAGTTGCGTTGCTCCCCAACTGGAACTGACCAGTTGGGTCCCCAGTGGGGCAGCTCATGCTACTCATGGGTTGCTGTTTGTCCTTTGTTCTCGAAGAGGACCATGACATCAGGAAAGTGATGGTATATAAGCAGGAAGTGCCAGTATGTACCAGTGTAGTACATAAGCAGGAAGACAAGAGGAAACTTGGCCATGTGGGTCAAAGTTGGTCCTAGGCCCAGGACTTTACAAGTGAGACTCAAAATTCCCAATGAGCAACAAGGCTGCCAATCCAAAAAGATATTCCTGCACTCAAGGCAATACCAGTGCCACAGTGGTTAATGGACATCATCATAGGCAGGGACCAGCTGTAAATAGTGATGTTAGGTGACAAAGGATATTTGAATTGATGTTCTTATTCCAATAATCCATCTCTTCCTTAGCTATTGTTCCCAGAGAGATAGCATTTCTGACACAGAGGCTGGGGCTTAGGTGGGCTTAGAGCCTAGGCATTAAATAAAAAAAACAAATGGATGAGTAGATAATGAAAGAGTTGGATTAGATCTCCTTTAAAGTCCCTTTCAACTTTCAATCTGTGATCTTATGATTGTACATCTCATTTAGGAAGATTAGCAATGTTCTGAGGCTTGATTCAATCAACACAATGTAAAATTTTAAAAATCAAATAAAATATTTATCTCAATTGTAGAAAGAAGACAATTTTTTTTCAAATTTAATAAATGGAAGGAAATATTAGAAAAAAAGATGTTTGATTACATGAAAATAAAATTTTTGTTCAACAGAAATATTACAAAAAGAAAAATAATAGATTGAGAAAATATTTACAGCAAATACAACCAATAAAAATTAGACATTTAAATATATTGGGCACTGTTGAACAGATAATTTTCACAAAAAAGAAAAAACATTAATAATCACTTGAAAAAAATGCTCAATCTTACTAATAATCAGAGACTCAAATTAAAATGATTTTGAGTACCTCAAAAATGTTTGAGGTACTGCCTCATACATGCCAAATTGGCAAAAATAATTAAAAATAACAGTGCAGGTGACAAGGTCTAGAGGTTAGGGGTATTAGAATCTCAAAATCACAACACACGGTTCCTGCCCAAAAGAATTTGACCCAAGCTTTCTTTCAGCCAAAAACAAGGTTTATTAAAGATCTTCCATATTAGCCAGACTCTTAAGGAATCTGAGCATCTGTGAGCTATTGGCTAGATTGTAAAAATCTGAGCATTTTAATGAAGACAAGATAGACCTTATATACAGAAAGACTATGGGAGGGATCTAGGAGTGGCCAAGTAGTCTATGAGGTAATAGAATTCCAGGGAAATGGAGCCTAGATAGGATTAAGGTTGGAAAGTGTCCTGGGGCCATAGGGAGGTAAGACAATGGAGGGCTAGGCTAGGTCAAGGATAACAGAATTGGGAGATTGGGTGTAGCCACAATGAAAGGCCAATTGATAGAATTATGGCCTCAGGGGAATACTAGAGACTTCTTTGATCAAGTGGGAGAATTCACAGACAATCCAAGGGTTTTCTAGGGCCCATAGACAAATGGGGCCCAAATTGAAACAAAGGTCTCACCTTGGCCCATACCCCATCACAGGTAAGGTTGTAGAGAAACAGCTATACTCACTTATTCACTGCTGTTGGAATTTTTTTCACTGCTGTAGAATCTTTTCGGAGAGAAATATGACAACTAGGTGACTCAGTGGACAGAGTGCTATGCCTGAAGTCAGAAAGACTCATCTCCCTCAGTTCTAATCTGATCTCAGACACTTACTAGCTGTGTGACCCTGGGCAAGTCACTTAACTTGCCCAACTCCTCATCTGTAAAAGGAACTGGAGAAGGAAATGGTAAATCACTCCAGTATCTTTGCCAGAAAAACCCCAAATAGGGTCACAAAGATTCAGACATGATAGAAACAACTGAAAAAAACAAACAAACAACATATATCACTTACTGTGTACCAGGCACTGTGCTAAGAACTTTATGAATATGATCTCATTTGATCCTCACAATCCTCACATCCATTTGTGTGACAGGTGAAAGATGAAATGACTGAGGAAATCAAAGATTTTATAATAAATCAAAGCATATTGATTTATTAAGCAATGCATGTCAGTTGCCTAACAAACTGGGACCAAGCCACTTCCTCAGCTTAGACCTGGACACCAAATACAGGGGGAGACAGACTTTTATACATTAAAAATAATCAATCAACTAAGACCAATTAATCAAAAGGTAACAATACAATACCAGGTAATCTGATTTCTAATTGAATGAGGGATTTTCCAAGTTGGGAGGCAGAGTGAGCAGGTACAATTCCCTGAAATCAGAAAAGGAGGTGTTCCCACTCCCCAACATGTCTATAAACAATCAAAGAAAGATAGAAACAATCACTGATTGATCAGTATGGGGCCAGTTCACAGATAAGACATATGGGTTGCTTGAGATATAAAACTGTGAAAAAAACTTCTCCCATCAATCTTTGGATTTGACTGGGTTTCTGGTCAGCATAACCTAGATCCTTAGTGAAGGGTCTCTAAGCAGCAGGTAGGTGTGGTCCAGCTTCCTGGCCACACAAGACTAGGTTCAAACAATGCAATAAGATTTTCTCCCAATTTCCACAATTGAATAAAGTTTTCTCACAAGACAGAAGTTGGACTAGACCCATGATTGAATAGAAAGGCAACTGAACTCCCGAATTAAGTCAAAAGGTGGAGTCAGTGTGGTTCACTCAATTCCCATAATTAACCACTTGCTGTCCTAATTCCCTCAATTTTCTCCCTTTTGATTTATGAAGAGTGGGCAACCCACTCCCCCCATGGATCATTTCTCTATAAGCCAAATATGTAAAGTTCTTCATATATTCATAAGCAGAATTACATAAGTCAGGTTATAAATCAAACTACTTAGAGGGCTCACACTTAGTGGACTAATTTTGAGAACAGAGATTCACATGTCACCTAGATAACCAAGAAAACTTAAACATAAACATCATGAAACAAAAGACCAGAACAATACAATAATGATCATTAATATTAAGTAACATCGTGTCCTTGTATCCTAGCAATTCACTCTCAATATCCATTTAATCAGCACATTTTGAGTCCTAGATGTCTCATGTAATCATCTGGTCCCTGCATAGCTTCTCTTGTACAGTCTGGAATAGGTTTTGTTCTCAAGGCAACTCTGAAGAGACCTCTGCTTCTCTAGTTCCAACTCACTTGTAAAGGTTCCTAGATTAAAATCTGCCAGTAACAAGACTTAATTCAATTTAGTACAACCTCTTAAATTTGGTTCTCCAATCCTGAAACATTGGAGAATTTCAGTTTTTTATATGCCATTTGCTATTTTCAATCCTTACGTAAACTTTGTACCTGATATAAGAATCCTAAAAATATTCGTGAGGGTCTAAGTAGAAAATAAACTTTTCTGTTATTTAAAATTATTGAACAGATATTTTAAAAGCAGGAAGATAATTTCGCTTTCTTTAAAATTACCATTACAATTTTATATGTAAGATCCTTAATCTAATTTTGAAAATGTATTACTAAAACATAATCAAAGCCTGAATTCCCTTACTAGTTACATTTGGAAGCCAATCATGTAGTTCTTAGAGAAAAAAATCTAATCTTGTTGCTTTCTCAAAACTTACAACTTTATTTAATTAGAAAACTTTTACTTTACATCTTTGTTTTATTACTTTATCTAATTCCTTCTTTAGGAGGATATCATCTTTATATTGTAATCTGACCACAAACAGATTAAAACTGTAAGATTTTTCATACTCATATCCTATTATAGCAATTCAGAGATGTTCCAGTATCAATCTATTAATTAATAGATCTAATGTTGTACCTAGAAAACTTCCATAGCAAACCTTCCCTGATTATAGACATTTGCTATAAAAGGAAGAGGAAGAATATAGTTATAGCAATGTCAAGATTTGTCCTCTCAAGAGCACAGACTGACCTGACATATACTATAGGAGGGCAAAAACTCCCTTAGCTCTGTTTGATTCCAGGCATAAATCATATCTGACAGTCAATCAAGTAGTCACAGGGTATCAAAAGCAAGGCTCAGGATTAACCGGGTGGGGAAATTTCCTGTTCAGAAAGGAAATAACACAATGAGGAAATTAAGTCAATATGATCCTACATTAGGCCATGCCAAGGTTATCCCCAAAACTTTTCTCAGGCAGAGACATCCACCTTTAGCAGTTTTCAGACTGCAGCACATGTCATATTCTACTATTGGCTTCACAATTCAGACAACCATCCCTATAATCAAAATTCAAAACAATAGTAAATTATACTCCCAATAATTTTTACTTCAAATAACAAGATTTCATTAACTCAGGGCTTGAATACTATTAATTTTCTCATGTTTCCCTAACAGTTACAGTTCAGTTATCCTTTACTTATAAATTAAAACTAACCACATTCTGGGGTTCCAGACATACAGCAACTACCTGACAATTGACTCAAATCGATGCATCAAAGTTATCTCTTTAAGCATTTTCATATACATATAAATATATTTTACATACATTTTCATAATTTTTATAAATGATAGACACCAACTTCCAAATGAAAACTTACTTTTTATTATAGCAAACTTATTACTGTCTGATTTAAAACACAAAATATGCCCCATTAAATATTTGTTTTCAAATATCTATTATATCACATTCTTTTAAAAGCTTAATTCATAATCTAACAGCATCCAGAGATTTTTTTTGGTGGGGGGGCTAGGCAATGGGGTTAAGTGACTTGCCCAGGGTGACACAGATAATCAATGTCAAGTGTTTGAGGCTGGATTTGAACTCAGGTCCTCCTGACTCCAGAACTGGTGCTCTATCCACTGGGCCACCTAGCTACCCCACAGCATCCAGAGATTTTATTTTCTAACAGCATTTCTGATCCAATAATTTCTCAAATTTCAGAACATAAGAGAATTTTGAAATACCATAATCACATACACAACATTTTGTATGTAAAATATGAAACAAAACTTATTACCAGTCAGATGATATCAATTCAGCCTAATATATTTTTCAAATTATCTTATTTAAAATCATTAATCTTATTACCTTTGGTATTTCATACTAATAATATCTAAAATCTAATACACAATTACATAGTCAACATTTATATAGTGCTTACCATATGCCAATTATTGTAAGTACTTCAAAATCATTGTCACTTTAATCCTCACAACCCTGGGAGGCAAGTACCATTATTATTTTCATCTTTACAGATCAGGAAATTGAAGTAAACAGAGATGAGATAATTTGCTTAAGATCACACAGCTAATAAATTTCTGAGACTGGAATTTAATTCAAGTTTCCCTGCATTTTTCCCAGCAATTTTTTTCCCTATACCTTTATTTGGGAATCTGATCTGAGATGAGAAGGATTAACAGGGTCAGAAGGGAAGGTCTCTGAACTGGGATGGGAGAGTTTAAGGCATCTCTGATTTGGATAATCTTCTCTTTTCATGGTAAAGGAAGGGTTAGTGAGAGGCAGCTATTTAAGTTTCAGATAAAATTTTAAAATGCAGTATCTTTTTTTTTTTCTTCTTCATTCTGGGATTGCTTTCAAACTAGTTGTCTTTATTACACTAAGGAAAAAAATAGGACTATGAATCTTCAGAGAAAAAAATTGATCTAAGTTTGTTTACCCCTGAAATTTTCACAGAATTTAATTCTTATTTTTCCTTAAATTCTACAGAATGGTACCCCTAAAGTCACTAAGATATTTCAGAAGGTAATGAGTCCCTTGAAATTACTCAAAGTCCCAGGAGTTCTCTCCTACAGTCTTAAAATGATTACTCTCCAAATCTCTAAAATCTACTAAGATGCTTTTAGTAGTTCTACAAACTTTGATTATCTGACTTAATTTCTATAATTCCAATGTGGCTAACCTGAAATGACCAGGGGAAAAAAGCTATCTTGCAGGATTTTTTTTTTACTCTTTTCTTATACCCTAATCTCCTACTGAAAACCTAACATGAAAATTAGTCCTGTTTACTGGGACAACTGCTTCAAATATGAAGCTTTATTAATCTTTCCCAGCATTCTAAACTCTTTGGCTGCAGCCTGCTAGCAGTTTTTCTTGATGGCTGCATTTTTCCTTTAAAAAAAAATCCTACATTTTATTAAGACATATAAACACAGACAAAACAATAAAACAGAAAAAGTTAGTGTGCACAATTTTCCAAAACTTGCAGTAATTGAAAGTCCCTTCTTCAGGTCAATTTTGGGACCTAGTTGGATTTTTATATATTTTAGCATAATTTGAGAACTCCGTCTTTTAGTTAATCCTGTGTGGGAATCTTTCATTCTTGTATGAAAATCTATACCTGTTTCTAGGCCAATAAGAATTTTCCTAAGGGTGTGTCAATTTAACATTGTGCTCTTCCTCTGGTCTCATGCCAAAAGAAATTTTGCCAAGGGCGAATCATTAAGTATTTTACTACCATGGGAACCCATAATTCTTCTCCACACCTGGGGGAAACCTAATGCCAAACCACCTGACAGGGGGCAAATTTAATCATAACCTAAAACACCCCTATCCCTGAGGCAAACTTCCTAAACTTGCCCTCCTCTAGGGGCAAACCTAAACCTTAACCTAAATCCTAAATTCTCCTCTCTTGAGGGACCCTTCTCCTAGGGGCAAAACTAAACCTTAATTTAACCCAAATACTAAACCACCCCAGTCCCTGAGACAAACTTCTAAACTTCCCCAAACCCTTGAGGCAAACCTAATTTAAGTCTAAACTTTCCCAATCCCTGGGGCAAATCTAAAGTTCCCCAATCCCTGGAGCAAGCCTGAGAACTTCCTGGGGAAAACTGGATCCAAGCCTATAAAACTTTCCAGGAAAACTAGCTCCAAACCTATACTTCCCCAGTTCCTGGGGTTGGCCCAAACTTAAACACAACTTAAACTCTCCCAATCCCTTTGGGCAACTGCCAAGCCTTAAAGTAAAAAAAATAAAACTATACCGTGAACCAGGGCTGCACAGCATATGGCCCATGGCTCGTGGAGGTTTTAGGGTGGCTGTGGAAAATGTAGCGTTGCCACTGCACACTCTCCTATTTGTCACGTGATCCACAGCAATCAACCATCATCAGTCTATCTCTAGTGTAACCTATCTGTATCTACCCTCAAGAAGTTTAGCTTATTTTAATTTTGACCTTTACCTACTGCCAAGTTGTGCAAGTCTGCCCTAAACCTCACCTGAGCTCTGAAGAAAAAGTCATTGTGAGCAGGCGTCCTAACTCTGGAGTTAGTCTTCCATGAAAAAAGTCCCTGGGTGAAAGATTAACCAGAGTATTCTAGGGAGTTTTTCTAGAAGGCTATCAGTCTGGGAGTGCAAGTCCTGACAACCTAGCATGGCTCACCAAAAACTGTGACAGGTGAAAGATGAAATGACTGAGAAAAACAAAGGTTTAATCTTCTGAGCATGTTGATTTATTAAGCAATGCATGTCAATTGCCTAACAAATTGGGACTAGGTCCCTTTCTCAGCTTAGGCCTGGACCCCAAATACAGGAGGAGACAGACTTTTATACATTACACACAATTAATCAAATAAGACCAATTAATCAAAAAGTAATGATACTGATGGGGGAGGATCTGGACCCCTAAAAGGAAAGGCCCTTGAACTTTCCCCACAAATTTCAGGAACACAGTTCCTGGTGTTTGCCTGGGGCATCTGGCCCACCCCAGCCCACCTTGATTACCTAATTAGCTTACTTGACATGCCTTAATCCCATCCAGATCTTCCCACAGTTTTTGTGTATAAAAATATTGATCTTGCCCCCCATTAAATTGTTCCGATTCTTAAAATCTGGCCCACTTGTATTGGTATCACATGTATCATCGACTCACTAGGAGTCTGGCTTGTTTCTATTGGTATAATAAACTCTCTACTTGAACTGAAAGAAGGCTTGAGTGGTTGAATTCTTTTGAGGCAAATCCCCACCCTGTACTCTCAGATTTTGCTGCTCCTAGACTCCTAGACCCCAACAATACAATACCAGGGAATCTGATTTTTAATTGAATGAAGGATTTTCCAAGTTGAGAGGAGAAAAGTGAACTGGTACAATTCCCTGACATCAGAAAAGGAGGTGTCCCACTCCCCAAAGTGTCTGTAAACAATCAAAGGCAGATAGAAACAATCATTGACTGATCAGCACGGAGCCAGCTCTCAGTGAAGACATGGGTTGCTTGAGATGTACAATTGTGAAAAAAAACTCTTTGCATCAATGTTTGGATCTAACTGGGTTTCTGGTCAGCATAACCTAGGTTCTTGGTTAAGGGTCTCTAAGCAGCTGGTAGGTGTAGTCCAGCTTCCTGACCACACAAGACTAGGTTCAAACAATGCAATAAAGTTTTTTCCCCAATTCCCACAATTGAATAAAGTTTTCTCACAAGACAGAAACTGGACTAGACCCATAATTGAATAGAAAGGCAACTGAACTCCAGAATTAAGTTAAAAGATGGAGTCAGTGTGGTTCACTAAATTCCCATAATTAACCATTTGCTGTCCTAATTCCTTCATGAAGTAGGTGCTGTTGTTATCCACATTTTATAGTTGAAAAAACTGAGGCAGATATAGGTTATGTGAGTTGCTTTGGGTCATAGAGCTGGTAAGGATCTGAGACCTGATTTGAACTCAGATCTTTCCGACTTCAAACCCAGTGCTGTATCCCCTGAGCCACCTAGCTGCCCCCATTATAAAGCAATTAAGATTGATAAGTAAAAGAAATACAAATCTGGAAAGATCTTTATGAGATAATGCAAAGCAAAAAAGCAGAGTTAGAAGAATGGAGACCATGCTCCCTATAGCTATGTGACAGGCAAAGTCCCTGGAAATGAATGGTCCAAACAAGCATCCCAAGGAGGAGTTGGAGTGACTGAAAAATCATTATCGTACTTTATGAATTGATAAGGATAGCCAACTAGACCTATGATTTAATTGGCAGAGGGAACTCCATTTGAAGAAATTCCCTCTACCAGTGAAGGTCAGCACCTCCTCTACAGCTTTTAATCTTAGAGAGTTTCTTTCAGTATTGAGAAGAAGTGAGTTGTTCAGAGTTACAGTCAGTCAGTATGGTTTTGGGGTCTAAGGCCTGCTTTCTTCCCATTATGCCATACTTCCTCTATTTGGTGAAGTTAATTTAAATGTAAATGATTATAAACAGGTTTGTTGTTGATGTTGTTGTTCAGTCATATCCAACTCTTCATAACTCCATGGACCATAGCATGCCAAATTCTTTTATCCTCCACTATCTCTCAAAGTCTGTCCAAGTTTTGTTTTTTTTTTTGGTTTGTTTCCATGATGCTATCTATCCATCTTATCCTCTGCTGTCCCTTTTTCTTTTTGCCTTCAGTCTTTCTCAACATCATTTCCCAACTTATTTTTAATGAGCCCTGCCTTCTCATCATGTGGCCAAAATGTTTATGATTTGGCTTCAGTATTTGACCTTCCAATGAATAACCTGAATTAATTTCTCTAAGTATTGACTGATTCAATCTCCTTGCTATCTAAGGAACTTGCAAAAGTCATCCCCAGCACCACAATTTGAAAGCATTGATCCACGGTGCTCAGCTTTCCTTATAGTCCAACTCTCACAGTCATTCATTGCTACTGGAAAAACCATTACTGTGACTATATAGATCTTTATTGGCAAGGTGATGTCTTTGTTGTCCAGATTTGCTATAGCTTTCCTTCCAAGGAACGAACATCTTTTCATTTCATGCTTACAGTCACTACCTAGAGTGATCTTTAAGTCCAAGAATATAAAATCTGACACTTTCCATTTCTTCTTCCTCTATTTGTCAGGAAGCGATGAGACCAGTTGCCAAGATCTTAGTTGTTTTTTTTTTTTAATGTTAAATTTCAAGCCAACTTTTACATTCCCTTTTTTCACTCTCATCAAAACGCTTCTTTATTCTTCATTTTCTGCCATCAGAATAGTATCAGCTACATATCTGAGGTTGTTGATATTTCTCCTGGCAATCTTAATTCCGGCTTTTGATTCATACAGCCTGGCATTTTGCATGATGTGCTCTGCATATAAATTAAATAAATGAAGTAACAATATATACCCTTGTCATGCTCATTTTCCAATCTTAAACCAATCAGTTGTTTCATGTTTGATTCTAATTGTTGCTTCTTGGTCCACATACAGGTTCCTCAGGAGACAAGTAAGATGGCCTGGTACTCCCATCTCTTTGAGGACTTGCCACATTTTGTTATGATCCACACAATCAAAGCCATTAGTATAGTTAATGAAGCAAAAATAAATGTTTTTCTACAACTCCCTCACTTTTTCCATAATCCAGTGAATCTTGGCAATTTGGTCTCAAGTTCCTTTACCTCTTCAAAAACTAACCTGTTCTTTTAGTAACTCTTGGTTCACATATAGCTGAAGCCTAGCTTGCAGAATCTTAAGCATAACTTTGCTTGCATGTGAAATGAGTGCAATTGTTCAGTAATTTGAACATTCCTTGGCATCACCCTTCTTTAGGATTGGGTTGTAAACTAATCTTTTCCAATCCAGTGGCCACTGCTGAGTTTTCCAAATTTACTTACATGTTGAGTGCAGCACTTTCACAGTATTATCTTTTAGGATGTGAAATAGCTCAGCTGAAATTCCATCACCTCCATTAGCCTTTTTGTTAGCAATGCTTACTAAGGCCCACTTGACTTTGTTCTCCAGGATGTCTGGCTCTAGATCAGTAACCACACTACTGTGATTATCAGTGATGTTAAGATTTTTCTTGTATAGTTCTTTTGTGTATACTTGCCACCTCTTCTTAATCACTTTGCTTCTGTTAAGTCCCTACCATTTTTCCCTTTTATCATTCCAATTTTTTTTTTTGCTTTTTTGTGAGGCAATTGGGTTTAAGTGACTTGCCCAGGGTCACACAGCAAGTGTTATGTGTCTGAGACCAGATTTGAACTTAGGTCCTCCTGACTCCAGGGCCAGCGCTCTATCCATTGCGCCACCTAACTGCTCCTATCATTCCCATTTTTGCATGAAACGTTACCTTGGTATCTCTAATTTTCTTGAAGAGATCTGTGTCTTTCCCATTCTACTGTTTGCTTCTTCTTCTTTTTCTTTTGCATTGCTTATTTAAGAAAGTCTTCTTATCCCTCCTTGCTAATTCTCTGGAATTTTGCATTCAGTTGGGTATATCTTTCCCCTTCTTTTTTACCTTTGACTTTCCTTCTTCCCTCAACTATTTGTAAAGCCTCATCAGACAGTCATTTTGCTTTTTCGCTCTTCTTTTTCTTTGTAATGTTTTTTTGTTGCTGCCTCCTGTACAATATTGTGAACTTCTGTCCACAGTTCTTCAGGCACTTCAGCTACCAATCTAATTCCTTAAGTCTATTTATCACTTCCACTTCATATTCATAAGGGATGTTAATTAGATCACATCTATATGATCTGATGGTTTTCCCTACTTTCTTCAATTTAAGTCTGAATTTTAAAATAAGAAACTCATGATCTGAGCCACAGTTAGCTCTAGGTCTTGTTTTAACTGACTGTATAGAGCTTCTCCACTTTTGGCTGCCAAGTACATAATCAATCTGATTTCTTTACTGACCATCTGGTGATGTCCATGTTTAGAGTCACATTTTGGGCTGTTGAAAAAATATTTGCTATGACCAATGAGTTATCTTGACAAAACTATTAGTCTCTGTGCTCCTTCATTTTGTAGTCCAAGGCTAAACTTCTCATTATTCCAATTATCTTTTGATTTGTTGCTTTAGCATTCCAATCTCCTATGATGAACATGACATCTTTTTGTGGTGTTATTTCTAGAAGATGTCGTTGGTCTTCATAGAACTGATCAACTCTGGCCTCTTCAGTGTCAGTGGTTAGAGCACAGACTTGTATTACTGTGATGTTGAATGGTTTGCCTTGGATTCAAACAAATATCATTCTGTCATTTTTGAGATTATATCACACTACTGCTTTCCTCACCCTTTTATTGACTATGAGGGCTATTCCATTTCTTCTAAGGGATTCTTGCCCATAGCAGTATATATAATGATCACCTGAATTAAATTCAACCCTTCTTGTCTATTTAAGTTCATTGACACCCAAGCTGTCAATATTTAACCTTTCCATCTCCTGTTTGACCACATCCAAATTACCTTGGTTCATGGATCTTACATTCCAGGTTCCTATGCAATATTGATCTTAAAGTGTCAGACTTTCCTTTCATCACCAGATGTATCTGCAGCTAAGTTCTTGTCAGCTTTGGCCCAGCCACTTTATTAGCACTGGAGCTACTTGTAGTCGTCCTCCATTCTTCCCCTCTAGTGTATTGGACACCTTCCAACCTAAGGGGCTCATCTTCCAATGTCATCTCTTATATCATTTTAATATTGTCCATGGGGTTTCCTTGGCAAAGATACTAGAGTGGTTTGCCATTTCCCTCTCCAGTGGATTATTTTTTGTCAGAACTCTTTACCATGATGTGTCCATCATGGGGAAACCCTGCACAGCATAGTTCATAGTTTCATTGAGCTATGCAAGCCCCTTCATCAGGAGGGGATAAACAGGCTTACTTATATTAATTTTCTTTCTTTAAATTAACTAATTGATTAATTTTTAGTTTTCAACACTCACTTTTTTTTTTTTGGTGAGGTAATCGGGGTTAAGTGAACATTCACTTTTATAAGATTTCGAGTTCCATATTTCCTCCCCTCCCTATCCTCCCCCTTCCCTAGATGCCATGCAATCTGACATGTACAACATGTACAATCATATTAAACATTTCTACACTAGTCATGTTATAAAGAAGAATCAGAACCAAAAGGAAAAACCACAAGAAAGAAAAAAAAAGGAAGAGAGAGAAAATAATATGCTTTGATCTGCATTCAGAGTCCATAGTTCTTTCTCTGGATGTGGATAGCATCTTCCATCTTTTGGAATTGTTTTAGATCATTGCATTGCTGAGAAGAGCTGAGTCTATCAAAGTTAGTCATCACACAATGTTGCTATTACTATGTACAATGTTCTCCTGGTTAAGTCCTCCCAGGTTTTTCTGAAATCCACCTGCTCATCATTTCTTATGGAATAATAGTATTCTATTACATTCACATATCACAACTTGTTCAGCCATTCCCTAATTGATAGGCATCTCCTCAATTTCCATGTATTATTTTTAATTAAAATTTTAATAAGATATTTAATTTTAAAAAAGAAAGAAAAACAAGCACTAAAATGTGATTCAACAACAACTTGGAGGATCCAGTCATCTATAAATCTTTCATTTGGATTATATGTTGGACTTCCACCATAATAGTGAGCATAGTATCTCCTATTATGTGTCACTTTGTATTTATAATCAAAGGATCATCAATTAAAGTTACCTTTGTTGCTGCATTTTTCAAAAAGCAGTAATATTAAAAATGCTGCCTTGCTAAGCAGCTTTTAACATCTTAACTCTGAAAATTCATAGCCTCAGGTTATGTCTATACTTCTGAAGTTTTACCCTAGTCAGTTACCTTAGGCACTTAAGACTATCTTAAACTTTTTCTCCTGCTGCCTCAGGAAAGTGAGGAAGTACTATTAGTCTTTCAGCCTAAACTCTTATTTGACTTAAAATGAAAAAAAAAAATTCATTTAGCTCCTTTCTACCTGTGATCTGTACAAATCACAGAGGTTGGATATTGAAGACTGAAAGGAACTAATGACCATTGCTACTCCTCACATAGTCAACAAACAACGACCACAGTGGACTCTCATATTTTCTGTAAGATCCATCCAATTGTATGATTACAAAGATATGGTTTACTCTGAATATATTTACAGAAGCTTGCTTATATCTTTCTCATACTTCCATCAAGGATGTCTTATGTATGAGATTATTCTTATAAATATTTTATAGAGATAGGAAAGTAAGCATATAGGTAGATCATTATTGATAGTTTCTTTTTTAAAAAAATATTTATTTATTTGTTTTTAGTTTTCAACATTCACTTCTATAACATTTTGAGTTCTAAATTTTCTCCCTCTCCCTCCAATCCCTCTCCCCAAGATGGCATGCAATCTGATATAGGCTCTACATGTACAATCATATAAAACCTATTTCCACATTAGTCATGTTGTAAAGAAGAATTAGAGCCAAAAGTAAAAAATATATAAGAAAAAATAAAAAGAGAGAGAAAAAATAGTATGCTTCAATTTGCATTCAGAGTCCATAGTTCTTTCTCTGAATGTGGATAGCATTTTCCATCATGAGTCTTTTGGAATTGTCTTGGATCATTGTATTGCTGAGAAGAGCTAAGTCTATCTAAGTTGGTCATTGCAGAATGTTGCTGTTACTGTGTACAGTGTTCTCCTGGTTCTGATAGTTTTTTGATTGCCTTGTTGTGGTAGTATGATTTTTTTTCCTTTACATGTTTGATTTCTTCCCCTCTTTCAGATACCTGGAGAATCAATTCCTCAATACTCTCAAAAT
Source organism: Vombatus ursinus (assembly GCF_900497805.2). NCBI lineage: Eukaryota > Metazoa > Chordata > Mammalia > Diprotodontia > Vombatidae > Vombatus > Vombatus ursinus. Next base: position 16,886,231 of record NW_020954571.1, on the reverse strand, counting down.
TGTATTGCCACTAGCAGAGACATTCTTTGAATATCCTTGGTCCAGGCCACCTTCTCTTCCCATTTTTAGTGCCATTTCTACTTTTTCATGTAACACACTGAGGATTGTGATTTTAGAGTCTAAATGTGACAGCTCCACTGTCATTAATGGAGAAAATAATTTGTCGTAGTAACCTTGATAATTCTTTTCTTTTTTGGTTTGCTTATTATCCTCCTTTCAGTTTCATTCCTAAATGCTCTCTAAATGATCTGAAATAACTTATGCCTCTTCTGCAAACATATTTTTCCATCATTTCTCATTTTTCAATGAGGCAATATTGCTCATAAAGGGGAGGGAATAAGCATTTATATAGCACCTACTACAAGACAGGCACTGTGCTAAATACTTTACAAATATGATCTTATTTAATCCTCACAACAACCTTGTGAAGCAGGGACTATTATTAACCCCATTTTACATTTTAGAACTGAGTCAGATGAAGGTTAAGACACTTGCTCAGGATCACACAGCTAGTAAGTGTCTGAAGCAGAGGTGATTTGAACTCAAGTCTTCCTGAATCCAGCTCCAGTGCTCTATTGACTCTACCACTCAGCTACCCCTTAATTTTATAACATATCTTGTAAATGACTTCATATTCTAAACTAGTGTTGTCCTTGTCTATATCAAGTACTGAAATAAATCAAAGTCTTCAGGGGAGGAATAAAGTGTCTTTAGTCCAGATAACAGGGTAGCAAGCCTGCCATCTTGGGGGATGTCCCATTAATAGACTCACAGGAAAAGCTTTTATACTTTTAGGAGAAAATGGGGAGGAAGTAGTATGAGGTAGCAAGGCCTGGTCATAAGAACCTGGTCATCCTTGGCAATCTGGGCAAGGAAAATCACTTCGTTCTGGCTGTTTTGCTCCTTCCTGTCACAAATCCAAAGGAAAGGGGCAAGGTTATTAGAAGCTGAGATCCTCAAACAGGTAAAATCCCTGGGTGGGGGTACTTAGGGAGTAGTTCAGCTCAACCTAATTCAGAGTAAATATTTTAAGAGCAAGAATTCAAGGACATTATTGAAATTCTGACTTTACTAGGATCACTCAAGGGAATGACAAGTAACATTACATTTGGTATTAACAATTTTCTGTCCTTATATCAACAATTATATTCACAATGTTCTGTCATCTGCCCTATCTCTGCATGATAAGATCAAACATCTTCTCTACTCATTCTTTTGTTTATAAAGAGGCTGGTTCTTTTTAGTATTACTGCTTTTTACTTTTCTTTTTTCAGATTGTCCTGTGCTTCAATATATTTGCGTTCCCAATCAGATGTTCTCTCTCTTGTTTCTTTGGTGGAATTTGGTATTGTAATTCAAGTTTTTCTATTCTACTAATAATTTCTGCTGTGTAGGCCATAAATTCTGTTTTCATGCCTCTTATTTCTCTGCTGAACCATTCAGGAACATCTTACTGTGTTTTTATGCTCTCTTAAAGGAGATTTCTCATCAGGGTGTTGATTCATTTTCCTTTGTCTTTCAATATTTATTCAGAAATGTTTAGACTCATTTAGATCATCTGAAGGCTATATTCCCTTCTGTTATTAATATCATCCCATGCTTAAGGTTTTTAACTGAGTTTTTTTCCTCCTGAGAATTTGGATAATTTCAGTCTTTTTTTTTTCCCTAAAGATTCCCCTAGTCACTCACTTTCTGACTTTTTGATGGGGATTCCCTTGAGGACTGGACCTCAAGATTGTCTTAGCTTCTTCCCATGCTAGGGAATTAATTTTTCACTAGTTTCAGTCTGCACTATGGGTGACTTCTAGGAGGAAAAATAAATAAGACTAGACTCAGTCAGATGCCAGTCTTCTTTCCTTCTGGCCTGTGCAGCCCCACAGATATGATCAATATGCCACTGTTCCTTAGGTCTTTGGCTAAGCACTGCCCCTCAAAGGGAGCACACTTCTGATTTTCTATACTAAGGGTAGGGGTGAACAGATCTGAGTTCTGTTGCTTATTGCCACAAAATTGTGGGATGAGGGCAAGGGCGGTGTGGTGTGCTAAGAGAGCTTACAGCTGTAGCAAGAGAACTACTGAATAGATCGCAGAGGTTTCACCACCATTCCAGAGCATGGGAGTGAGAGCATTAGGGACTAGGGATTAAGCCTTCTCTACTGTTAGTTCATCCAGGTTGTTACTTCCTTAGGGTACTTGGTGTCTTAAACCTTGGAGACAGCTGCAGATAATTTAACTTCTTGTGCATAATTCTTGTTTTGAAGAAGTTTGAGAGTTTGTGAGGATTTTAGTCCTCCATCTTGTTGGTCATATGACCTGAAAGTCTTGACTTTGTTCTCCTCAGTGTATAGATTGAGATTTACTAGTTAAATTTTCTTAGGAATTGACAATAGCTTGCATTGATGCCCATTTATTTTACTTGCTAATCGTTTTTGGCTACAATAGCTTATATAAATAGATTGGATTGACTTTATTTTAATTGCATACATTTCTTCTTATCTTTTTTATTCTTCTAATCTGGTATTGATTCAAATACAGGCTCCAACAAGTTAATGATCTTCCAGTATAGAGACAGCCAATTTAGATATGACTCTCAGGTCAATAAAAAAGTTTTTCCTGTTTGTTGAGATTTAATCAATTTTATTGTTTGTGAAGTATTCGTTCCTTTCTATGTCCAGCATTTGCTGACTCTCTTCTTAAAGAGAGTATTCATTATATATAGACACTAGGCCTTTGGTCTCTTTCATTTTTTACTTCTGACCTATATACATCACCTTCCCCTTTGCCTGATTTAGTATTGAAGTCACTGAATATTAAACATATGTAGATTTAATTTGGAAGGCCTTGTTGAGTTCTTCATTGACTTTCTTCATCCTCTGCAACAGATATTGGAACACAAGAGCCATAGTGGTCTTCTTACAAATGCCAATTATAAATATCAGAACAAGAGGAATTCTCTCCCTTTAGACCTCAAGCTCCTTGAGAATAAGGATTATTCAATTACTAGCTGTGTGACCTTGGGCAAGTCACTTAACCCCATTGCCTAGCCAAAAAAAAAAAAGAGAGGAGAAGAAAAGAAAGAGAATAGGGATTATTTCTTTGTATTTTGAGTGCTTAGCACAATGCCTGGTACATAGTAGGTACTTAGTAAATGCTAGTTGACTGACTGAGTCTCATGAAATTATATTTCTTGTCACCTTTCCATACATGACAAAATCAGCTCCATCAGCTCCTTTATTTGCTTTTCCACAAAGGGTAAATAATTAAATTTCCATTTAATTACAACTTACTTTTGTCTTCTGATTTCAATTATAGTAAAAATAACAATTTCTACATGATTTGGTTCTTCCAGCAGTATAACTACTCATGGGTCACTAGATAAGGATCTGACATTTAGGGTACTAACAATGAAGTTTGTATTTACAGACAGTCTAAAAACTATGATTCTTGGAATCCATTGTCCCTGTTTCCTCCATCTAAGTAAAACTTAGGCCCTACTTAAACCTAAACCACTGGCCCTACTTCCAGCCCATTATCAAAGGGAGAAACACCTGTGTCAAAGAGGCCAGTCATCCTCGCCACCTCCCAACCATCTGCCTGCCACCCACAAGGCAGGCAAGCCAGGCAAGCTGAAACATCAAGGAACCCAAAGACAGAAGGTGGTATAGGCCAGGCAAGTCAAAAAACCACCACCACCTTGACCAAGACCTCCTGTCAGATCACAACGAAGACTGCCCAGGACCACGAACCCAAGAGTCTCAGGAACAGCAGTACATCCCAATTAGCCTCGCTTCCAGCCCAGTCACTGTAGCCATCATCTAAAGAATCAACCCTGAGAAATGTGACCTGGCAACTAATTCTGTAGTTTCTGGAGCTCCTACCTCCTTATCAGCCAAAGTTACTGAAGACCTAGAAAAGAAAGTTCTTACCACCAGAATCCTATCCAATTTTCAAAACCAGAAATGGTCATGGTTTTATCAGTGCAAATAAAATTTTAAAATAGGAATTACCATCTGCTTTGCTGCTGTACCCTAAGAGTCATGAGATTTTGCCATTTGACTTGCCAGTGAAACCTCCTTCTGTATGTTCTAACACCCCCTCAGAGCCCTTCTCAGTAGCTGTGGAACCCTACTCCAGTTGCTTAAATGTCTTGAAGCCCTACTTTTCCTCATCTACAGTACAGGAATAAGAACAGCGATGGAATCTACCTCATAGGGCTACTGAGAGGCTCAAATGAACTGATCTATGTAAAGCACTTTACATAGCTCTAAATTAATATATTATTTTTATCACATTTTCAACTTTTTTTCATTGAGTTCAGTCAGAGAGAGAGAAAGAGAGAGAGTACTAAGACAATCCCTTTCTTGCTATTATTCTTTTATGTTTGATGTTTCATGGATTATTGCACAGGTGGATAAAATAACTGGTTTTTTTTGTAGTTGAATCAAGTATTGGGATGTAAACTCATCTGCTGTAGACACACTAAAAGCATGTGCATTATTATTATTATTATTATCTTCATTATTATTAGTATTAACTAGTGGAAGAAAAACTCACATTCAAACATCACACCATTCAGAGTTCACTTGTCCTTTAGGCTACAGGTTGTGAAACCTTATTGATGGACCAACTGAGAGTGATAGGGACAAAGAGTTGGGAATCACCAATCATCCATCTATTCATCCTTATGGCTGATTGAGGATACCTGCCTCTTTCCTTACCCAGCTGCTGACCTTTTACTAATTCCACTGAATTTTAAACACCCCCACTAGAGGGTGTACAGAGGTAAAGAAAGGAGATGAAACATTAAAAGATAAAAAGCTTGGCAGGAGTGAAAGTTGAAACCAGTCACCAAAATGAAGCTGATGTCTTTTTTGTTTTAGTTGACCATTGCTACAAATAACCTGGAGTTGCCTACCCTTTCTACTTCCTGTTTGCTATGTCACCTTGGTCTTTTGAGACAACAAGAAACACTTCTCCATACCTTCCATCCCCATTATACATACTCAGAAAGAAAAATGTCAATTTCCCTGAAAATATTCTGAGATTAACTCACAGGATTATACAAAGTATCAGAGTGTCAGAGCTTGAATGGACATGAAGAATTACCTAATAGAAATCTACCCTGCCCTACAGGAAAATTGAAGGGGAAGGGGATAAGAGAAGGGGGATAAGAGAAGGGGGGGGGAGATGGAAGGGAGGGCAGATTAGGGGAAGGGGTTATTCAGAATGCATGCTATCTTGGGGTGAGGGGAGGGACGAGATAGGGAGAAAATTTGGAACTCAAAGTCTTGTGAAAGTGAATGTTGAAAACTAAAAACAAATAAATTAATTTTAAAAAAAAAGAAAGATATTTCAGAGATAGAGTTGAGAGAGCCTGGTAACTCAGAGGTGAGGGAAATGGACAAGTCAGAGAGAACTGTAAAGTTTTGAACATGGGAAAAAAGGTGAATGGTGGTATCAGCAACAGAAACAGTGAAGTCAAAAGGAGAAACAGGTTTTCTAGGTAAGATATAAACTCTGTGATAATCTAGATTCCCAGGTACAGGTTCACATCATGCCTAACAACTTTCCTCTTCGAGCAAATCACACAGTAACCAATGGCAAGGCTTTCTTCACCCAGCTTTGACTTCTTGGTCAGGTCCATTTAACCCCTCTGAGCCTCAGTTTCCTCATCTATACAATGGGGATAATAGTCCTTGTACCATTTGCTTCATAGGATGGTGGTGACCTTTTTAAAGTATACATCACTATATAAATGGGAGTAGAGTTGTGTGTTTTTTTTAAGACAGTTGAGCCTGTACCAGCCATAACTTTTCTTCTTAATAATAATAATAATAGTTTTTAAAAAATCATCTAGTCTACTCCATACTTTACAGATAAAGAAATCAAGGCCTGGAGAAGGGAAGGGACTTACTCAAGATTACATAATTCAAATCAATCCAGCAAACAGTTATTAAATGCCTACTATGTGCAAGGCGCTGAGCAAGGTTCTGGGGATTCACAGATTAGAAATGTAACTGTTCCTGACCTTGGTGAGCTTACATTCCACAGCTATTACATTAAACAGCAGGCATTCAAATCCAGGTCTTCTCATGTGAAGGTAGGTCCTCTTCTCTCACTAATGGATGGATCAGGGTCCAATAGGAACAGACTCTTTGGGAAACCTTTGGGAACTTTTTCTCCCCTGTTCCAGCCCCTAATTGCTCATTTCTCACGAAGCTCTAGACACCCCTTTCCAGCTGGATGCTAACCCCTTCCCCACCCCATCCTTTCCGGAGGTAACTTTAGAGTCCTGTTCCATTCTATCCTTCTAGCTCACTGTCATCCCCAACTGTCACTGGTCAGGGACAGAGCTGTTCACACCACTTGGGTGAGCAGTGGATCACCAACCATAATTCTTCTGGTGAGATGACAGACTATTTGGCATTACCATATGTCCCACTATTGCCTCCTAAGTTCAACCACGACTTGTCACCTGTCCTCCTCCATTGCTTTTGGTGGACTTCTGGGCTTCATCACTAGTCGCTGCCACCTAAGGAATCCTGGACCTTCCTATCTGTCTCACAGTTGAACGCTCCCTACATGCGTACCCTCTCCCTAATTAGAATCTGAGTTACTTGAGTGCAAGGACTTTCTTGCTTTTCTGCTTCTATCTCCAGCATTTAGCACTTAAGTACTAAATAAGGGTAGCAAGGATAGAGTACTGGGTCTGGAGTCAGGAAGTCTCATCTTCCTGAGTTCAAATCTGGTCTCAGACACATACTAGCTCTGTGTGACTCTGGGCAAGCCACTTAAACCTGTTAGCTTCAGTTTTCTCACATGTAAAATGAGCTGGAGAAGGAAACGGCAAAACACTTCAGCATCTTTGTCCAAAAAAACTGCAAATAAGGTCATGAAGAATTGGACATGACTGAAAATAACCCTAAAACAACAACAAATCTTTGCTAAGAAAATCCCCAATGGGATCATGAAGAGTCGGACATGACTGAAATGACTGAACAGCAAAAAGTACTTAATAAATGCTTTTTCTTTCCCATTACATTCCACTGTGGAAGAAAGGATAAAAGTGGGAATGACTGTGAGGATCCATCTATGTTCAATCCACAACCAGACGGGAAACAAAGATGGAACAGAATAGGTCACAAAGGTCATTTGAGGGGAGCATTCAGCATGATGTCAAGCATTCTCAAAACTGGTTCATCCAGAAGCAGATCTTTTACCAGCAATACTTGATATTTATAAGACTCTTTGGGCTTCCATACCATCACTACAAGCCCTGTCTACCCTTGTAACTGCCCAGAGTATTAACTGATGGCAGGGATGAGGGTGCTGATCATGATTAACTTGTTCACTCTCAGGCTAGAGGAAAGGGAAATGAATTTGCCCAAAGCCATTTAGCAAATTAACACCAGAGATGGGATGGGAAATGTCTTACATCTGGTCAGGCTTATAAACCGAAAAGCTAGTGTTTGTCCTAAAGATAAGCAGGATTGTGAAAAGAAACAAAAGCATTTCACTATGAAAAATAATAAAAGAAAATGGAGACTTTGAACTAGCAGAGGAGAATACTTGGTAGAATATGAAGGAGCATTATGGTACAGTGGAAAAAACACTAGATTTGGAGTTGGAGGGTCTGGGTTTAAATCCTTCCTCTGCCACCTCTGTGACCTTGACTAACCTTTCTGGGCCTTGTTTTCACATCTGTTAAATAAAGGAGTTGGACTAGATGACCTCAAAAATCCCTTCTACCTCTAATTCTATGATCCTATGATCACATCTTCAACTAAAAGGAAGTCAGATGGAAGAGAACTTTGACTTGTCCTATGAGCGTAGCTCCAAGGACAGAATTAGAACCAACGAGTGGAAGGTACAAGAAGGCAGCTTCCTGCTCATCATAAGGAAGCATTTCCAAACAATTAGAATTATCCAAAATGCAACAGCCTTTATTATGGAATAATGACCTCCCTATCACTAGAATCCGTAAGATCATAGGAGTCAGAGGACCCAAGAACAAATTCCATTATTGACACCACCGATATGCACTTGGAAAAGTCACTTACCTCCCCTAGTCTTCAGTTCCCTTATCTGTAAAATTAGGAAGTTGGAGCAGATGACCTCTGAGGTCCTTTCTGCCTCCAGATCCATGATCCTCTGATATTGAGCTATAAGGAACTCAAGATATCATTCACTCTTACACCTTAATTATTTTGGAAACTGGGGCCCAAGGAGATCTAAATGGCATAGTGTGAGTTGGCCCTACTTCCGGCTAAAAACCAATGCCATCCATGATGACTGTCAAGGACCTCCTGGTCCTTTGGAATTTGAGCCAATGCACAGAGATCTTCTCTGGTGGAAAGGGAGCAGTGCAGCCAAATTAATCAGAAACTGTTCCTATTTCAGATTTAGAGCTGAAAGAGACTCAAAGATCATCTATCTTAACTTCCTCACTTTGCAGATGAGAAAACCACTTACAGTGGTTAAGCAACTTGTCCAAAATCACACAATTAATAAGTAACAGCAGAAGCAGGCGCAGCACATTTCAGTAGGATATGTAACCAGGAAATTATTTTAAAATCGTTTTTCAGGTGAATCTTTAATGAATACTCAAAGGACATTGTTTTTCGTCATCAAACTAAAGAAACTCAAGTATAAACTTTGAAAAAAAGACCAAAAATGCCTCCCCTCCCCCAATTTTTTTGAAATGTTAAACTATTCCTAGGCACATTCAGTGACACCTTGTATGCACTCTTAGGAGTGGCAGTGATAGAATCCAAATGCAGATCTTCTCGCTCCAAATTCAACACTATTTCCACTTGGCCATGCTGTGTCTTGTAGCACCTTTGTGGATTTCTGGAGCATCATTATTAAGTAGTTTTAGAATGTAAGCTCCTTGAGGGCAGGACATGTTTTGGTTTTCTTTGTATCCCCAGTGCCTGGCACACAGTAGGTGTTTAATAAATGCTTGTTAATTGATTGCCAGTGGATAAATAGCCAACCTGAGAGTGCAGAAGACCTGTGTTCAAACCTAACCTCCGCCATATATATTGGCTGTGTGATCCTGGGCAAGTCATTTAACTTCTCAGTGTTCCAAATAACATTCTGAGGTTATCAATTACAGAGCGTGTGCTGATCTGAATTGTTGGAGTAAGTATAAATTACTTTTTAGAGGAATACATGATGGCATGGAGATGACCCTAGATTTTTAAAAGTTATGCCAGCTGAGTGTAAGGGCTAGCAGGTGCTGTTGTTATTATTCAGTCATTTTTCAGTCATGTCTGACTCTTTGTGACCTCATTTGGGGTTTTATTGGCGAAGATACTGGAGTGGTTTGCCATTTCCTTCTCCAGCTCATTTTACAGCTGAGGAAACTGAGGCAAACAGGGTTAAGTGATTTGCCCAGGGTCACACAGCTAGTAAGTGTCTGACGCCAGATTTGAACTCAGGAACATGAGTCTTCCTTACTCTATGCCCAGCACTCTGTCTACTGCACCACCTAGTAGCCCCAAGCAGAGCCTAACCAGCTAGAGAGGCTTGGACTATAGGTTCAACAACAGGATCCATGACTCTTGTCTGAAGACCAGCCTTTATAAGTATGGTAAGGTTCATAACCCAAGGGGTAGTTGTTTTTTCTTCTATGACAACTCATGAAATTGTCTACTAAGGCATACATGGATGCAAAGAATAGTTACATTAATTAAATCACAGATGCTTGAAATAGTCGAAATATAGATGTGTAGTATGAAATTTTAATACACAATTACAATTCACAATACATCCACATTATAGTACAATGTGTCATTTGACCTACCTATAAAATATAGCTGCTGGACCTTAGAAATGTACTAGTGGTTCCTAAACAATTTGTAGAGCAGGAGTTCTTAACCTGAGGTCAATGAACTTTATATATACATATACATATGTATGTATACATGTGAGCATATATGTATAGTTTTATATATATATATGTAGATACATAGCTATTTTTCGATACAATTGTTTTCCTTTGTACTCCTAAGCATTCAATTCTATACATTTAAAAATACTGTTCTGAGAAGGGGTCTATCGGCCTCACCAGACTACTCAAGGACGCATGTTACAAAAAAGGCTAAGAACACCAGCCCAAGAGGAAGAGATGATGCATTTGGGGAAGAATATCATTATACATGATTCTGGACAGCTAAGAGCACTGATTAGAAGATGCAAAATATAATTAGTGTCTAGAAATATGACTTTTCTTTGTTTATCCAAACTCGACATTATTATGCATCATATGATCTCTTTGCATTTATGTGAAGTATTCTACTTTGCACGGTATGAAAAAGGAAGGAAATAGGATCCAAAAGTCAAATTTAATGAGAATTTTTGTTGGGTGAGCATCATGAATTAATGAGAAAATATGTGTTAAAACTGCATCTTGTTCTGGTCCCTCCACCCGCCCCACCTCCTTCTAGTCAATATGGTAAGTAAATTTATGAGTAGCCAGTATAAAGGGGATACAGCAGGAGGTAAGAATGCAAAGGGAAACCTGGAAGTCATGTACAAATTGTCCCAAAGACCAAAGGGACAGTGATACAAATGTATCATATGATGTATGTATCAAATGATACAAACTGTATCTTATATTAACCAAAAAAATCACATCCTGGTAATAACGTGCTGAATCAGGGGAAGCCATCTAGGCGCTACTGTCAGGGCATTTTGGTCCTATGACACGTAAATCCCAGACAAATTCCAGACCTCCACAATAAAGACCAGCAGATCACCAAATGGTGCTGATAATTTTGAGATGATATGGACATGTTAACTTTAAAGTTTTACTGACAACTTTGAAATGATTTGGATATGTTAATGAACTAACCCCAAGGTGGCATAAATAAGAATGTCTATTCCTCTCAAAAAAACCTATAAGAATGAGACCTCAAACTCCTGTTCCCCGCACCCCACTCCGGCACTCTCTCATCTCCTAAGGGTCTATGCTGCCAGTGCTCCCAATCCTAATCCATGGTTATGTGAGTGACACTCTCTGCCTCTCCCCTTCCTCATCCTCTTCTTTACACTGCCTGTCTTCTTTACCACCCCATTTCCTGTCCCCACACCATCTGTCTCTGTACCCCCTTTTGCCGCTTGTCTTTGTACTTTCTGTGCTGTTTGCCCCCAAACCCTCTATGGTTATTAAAATGTGATTTCAAGGGTAGCTGGATGATGTAATGGATAGAGTACTGGCCCTGGAGTCAGGAGGATCTGAGTTCAAATTCGACCTCAGACACTTACTAACTGTATGACCCTGGTCAAGTCACTTAACCTTGATTGCCTCCCCTCCCCCCCCAAAAATGTGATTGCTGTCCCATTTCCTGTTGACATCATGATCTTTCCCAAAGAACTGATATGTTTGCACCCATTTTATGATTTCATAAATTAATTATCATTTTAAAAGAACATTGGACTTAGAGTCCAGAGACAAGGGCTTGCCTTGACTTTTTCCTAGCTAGGTGACCCAAGACAAGTCATTTAGCCTCTCCTGACCTCAGTGTCCTTATCTGTTAAATGGGGAGAAAAAGACTTGTACTACCTACCTCACAAGGAAGAAAAATGCTTGGAAAACTTAACAAACTACAAAAATGTAAGCTACTGATTTTATACTGCATCCATCTTTCTGTGCAAAGATCATGTAAATTCTCAGAGGAACAAATTATATTGAAGTTTTTACTCATAAAGAATCCTTTAAACTGTGACAAATGGGCAAAGAAAGCTGAAAGGGACCCAGAGGAAGTGACTAACAAGTTTCTACAGATATTTTATGTACTGATGTTCATGTATTCAAATATAAATTGTCATAAAGTCAAGCCTAACTAGTCTTGTTGAGGTTTAATAAATCATTTTTAAATGTAAAAGAATCCCTTCTACTTTAGGCGAATCATCATAGATCTTGAATTAATGAAGTCCAAATTAAAGTATTCTTACTAGTCTGTGCCCTTTTATTTAGAGACAGGAATTCAGAATCATAGAATTTTAGAGTTGGAAGTGACCTTAGGGGTCATTTAGTCCAACATCCTTCCTGACGTAAAAATCAACTTCTGTGATATCCCTGACAGGTGACCACCTATAAAACCTCTCTTGACCTTCCTCCTGTGTTGGGGTCCTCTTACTTGCCAAATTACTTTGTATTAACTAACTATAAATAGTGGAGACTGACAGTTTCGTAAGCACTGTAATCCTCTTTTTCTGCTTTTTCTTAATATGGAAATGAAAACAATGATAAAAGTTTTTTAAGTTCATAATAATAATACAAAAAAACTTTTAGTTATTTTGTACATGTTTCATATTCATTTAGCTGTGTACGTATTTTGTTCTCCCAGTAGAATGTGAGGGCAGGGACTAATTTATTATTTGTATCTTCACTGCCTAGCACAGTGCCTGGCAAGTCATCAACAAACACTTATTAAACACCTACTATGTGCTAGGCAATGTGCTAAGATCTGGGAATACAAAGAAAAGCAAAAGACAGTCCCTGATCTTGAGAAGCATACAAATAACTATGTATAAACAAAATATATATAGGATAAATTGGGGATAATCTCAGATGTAAGAGGCTAGCATTAAGGAGGTTTCTAAATGCAGAAGATGGGATTTTAGCTGAGATTTGAAGGAATCCAAGGGAGCCAGAAGGCTAAGATGAAGAGAAAGAGAGTTACGGGCATGGGGGACAGCCAGTGAAAATGCCCAGAGCTGGGAGATGAGTGTCTTGTGTGAGGCACAGCAAGGAGGACAGTGCATATGGTAGGGTAGGCATGGGGGTTAGGGGAAGTGAGGTATAAAAAGACTAGGAAGGTAGGAAGGGGGAAGGTTATAGAGAGCTTTAAAAGCTGAACAGAAAGGTTTTGGTAGCAGAACTAGGACTCAAGTCTAGATCTTCTGAAGCAATGTTATTTCCATTACAACATGTCAAATGAATGGGACCAAGCAGGACTAAAGCCCAGGGAGATTTCTACTGTAGGACAATGGTACGTAGTCCAGAACATCCTCCATTTTTTGGAGACATTTTTTTAAAAAGTAAATTCAGCTTTAAAATTCTTATGCTGTTGGAAAACAAATCAGAAGAGATTTTAGAAAGGAAACTAGAAAGGGTCAGTTTCAGCCCCGACAAATAAGAATCTAAATCCAGCAGCCTTCTCAGAGCACCCCATGTTCCACAGATATGTTTGCAGGAATAAATTTGCTTAGCATGCTCTTCTTCTCTTTCTGTCATACTCCAACTTCAATCATTGATTGCCTGTTACCTAATGTTATAAAACATGTTTTTTTTAAATCTGTAGACTTAGAAACCATTCTACATTTATAGTTTTGTTTTCATTTTTCATAGAAAAACACCCTCAGCATTAATGTCTTTTCCTTCCTTCTAAACCCATAATTATTTATCATTCAGGGGGAAAACCATAATGGGGGTATGCTTGTAATAATTGGTCAGAGTTGCCAAAAACCCATAAGGGCCCACAGAAGGTGTAATAAGAAACAACCAAAACACATAGGATCCCACTGAACCAAGAGCCTGAGATATACAAGAAATCATCTCCTGGGCCAATGATCAAAATTCTTGGCTACGGATATGTTCTAGTTATTAAGTGGCGTGTGATTTTTTATGAGCCCCTGGAGCCATCCTTGGGCGTAGGCAGCATCAGACGCTAAGGCTCTGACTGCATGCAATGCGTAACTGACTATTTTGAGGCATCAGGTAACTCCCCTCTAGCCGACCTCAGGAGCACCTGTTCTGGGGAGTTACTCAGCTTCTTTGGCCTGATATTGACTGTATTCCCAGCTTCAAGATGAGTTTATCTAAGTCAGTCTTCCCTCAGACTTATCCTAGTGAATGGAACGTAGAGGTTGGGAAGGGGTCAGAGTTCCAAAGCTCCATTTTAAAATCAAACAATGACTTGCTGCAAATGTCCCAAGAAGTTATTTGTCTCTTTTTGCCTTGGAAGTTGTCAGCCTATTGCAAAGGATAAGCATGTGATCTCGATAATGGATGGTTATTCCCATGAAATATGGATATTCCCTCCGCCAATATAGATCAAAACCTATGAATTATACAAAAATATCAAATGTTACAGATATTAATTGGTCTTATGGCTTAATGTGTTGCCCCTCCCAGATAATACATAAATATATCTGTGATCTCATTGATCTGAATGTTTCCTCTAATAGTGCAAGTCACAGCCCCTCCATGCCTGCCTATCCTTTGGGACTCTTGTCCATGTCTCCCATAAGTTCTACATAGGGATTCCAGCCAACAAGAAGGGGATTTTCCTAAAGCATAGGTTGAATCATGTCACTCTACCTCCACCCCTACCCCTACCCCCACCCACTCTCAATGACCTCCAGTGACTCCTTTTTACTTCTAGGGTCACATATAAACTTCTCTGTTTGACATTTAAATCTCATCACAACTTGGTTTTTTCCAATCTTCTTACCAGCCATACTGGCCCACTTGCTATTCCTCCCAGGTGACATGCCAGCTACTGTCTCCAACTGCTCTCCTGTTCCCCAAATTGGGAATTCTTTCCCTTCTCACCTCCTCTGCCTGTTAGAATCCCTGCCTTCCTTTAAGACTCAACTCAAATTCACCTTCTGCAGGAGATCTTCCTGGACTCCCTAATTGCTAGTGTTTTCCTCTCTAAGCTTACCTTTCATCTACTGTATGATGCTCATATTTACCTATTTATGTACATGTTGGTTCCTCCATTAGGATACAAGCTCCTTGCAGGCAGAGACCCCCCTTTTTTGCTTTTTCTTTGTATCCCCAGGATTTAGTACAGTATTTGGCACATAAGTGCTTAATAAATACTTATTGATTCTTTGATTGATTGATTGATTGATTGACATAGAGAGTACACCAATGGTTACATTCCCAGCCCATCATCACACCAGGGATGTAGCTACATCTTTCCCCATGTATATGCGATATTTCTGTCTTTGATCTACTGAAGACTTATGCCAAGTAGTAGACTCACTGGGTCATAAGATATAAATAACTTATTAGTGATTTTTCTCATATAATTCCCAAATTATTTTTCAGATCTGTTGGACTAATTCACAGCTCCACCCAGAACATGTTAGTGTGCACCCAAGCCCCTCTGATAATGACTACTTCTTTTATTATCTTTGCCAATTGGATGGGTATGAAGTGAAACCTTAGAATTATTCATTACTATTTCTCATATTATTAATCATTTGGAACTTTCTTTCATTTGGTTATTAATATTTTGTCAGTCTTTTGTAAGCTGTCCATGTCTTGCCCTGATCTGAAATGAATGTGTTTTAAGTCAGTACCACCTGGTAGACATTGATTTTGCAGGGGTATCACAGCCATTAAAGAAAGCGCTTTGAAGATGAAACAGGCTATAAAAGTGCTCATTTATTGTCAGAGAGTAAATCCAGCAAGGCATGTTTTGTGGGTTTTTTTGAGAGCAGATGGATTTGAATGTTCTGAGGCAGGGTGGTGACACGGTTCAGTAAGTAGCTACAGGTTTGACTTTCTATTTTCAAGGAGTTTGCCTAGAACTTTTCCATTGTTTTTCCCCTTTGGCTAAAGTCCAAACTTCAGGCTGCACTAATTTGATTTACTAGAGCAAACGCATTTACAACCTCTCCTTACTATTTTCACTAAGGGGGAAACCCTGAGCCCAACCTCAGGGGAAAGTCAATCAGGCTCCCCTAAATTTGTGCTGTAGTAGAAAGAACAATGGATTTGGAGTCAGAAGACCCGGATTCAGATCTTATGCCTTATAAACTGCAGGAGATGTTGGAGAAATCACTTTTTATGTCTCAGGTTCCTTATCAGAAAAATGGGGATAAAGGCTGTGGAAGATAGGATGTGGTAGTGCAGAGAGTTATGCTTTTGGATTCGAAAGACAAATGTTCAAAATCTGGGTTCTGCTTACTTATTCACTTGGTATGACCTTGAGTAAGTCACTTTTCCTTTCTTGGCTTCATTGTCCCCATTTGTAAAATGAACCATTTCCCAGTAGTTAAGTGGTCAAAAGATATGGACAGTTTACAAAAGAATAACAAAATATTAACAACCAAATAAAAAAAAGCTCTGAATGATTACTAAAGAATGATTACTAATAAGAGAAACAGTAATGGAAAAACTGGAAGGTTTCACTTCATAACTATCCAATTGGCAAAGATGATAAAAGAAATAGTCATTATCAGAGAGGTTTGGGAAGACAAACACACTAGCACACAGTGGGTGGAACTATGGATTAGTCCAATTGGCAAAGATGATAAAAGAAATAGTCATTATCAGAGGGATTTGGGAAGACAAGCATACTAGTACACTGTGGATGGAGCTATAAATTAGTCCAAGAATTCTGGAAAACAATTTGGGAATTATGTGAGAAAAGTCACTAATAAGCTATTTATATCTTTTGACCCAGTGAGTCCACTGCTTGGCAGATGTCCCTAGAAGATCAAAGACAGAAAGAAATATCCCATATACATGGGAAAATAGTTATAAAAGTGCTTTTGGGGTAGCAAAAAATAAAAAATAAAACCCAAAGTGGGTGCCTATCGACAGTGAAAGAAGTAACAAATTATGGTATATGAATAAAATTGAATAGTTTTCACCACAAGAAAAAAAAATTGAAGAATTCAGAGGCTCCTGGGAAGACGTATAAACTGAGGCTATTGAAGTAAACAGAATCAGGAGGACAATGTGCCAAGTGGCTGTGGGTACAGACTGCTTTGTATTATGTAAGACATGTTTGTTATATTTGTTAGTTCTGCTTAACTGTTTTTCTTTGTTAAAATAGAGGCTGCAAAAGGGGAGATAACAAAATGATTGTAATGTAAAAACAAGAAAAAATTGAAAAAAAGCTTTTTTTAGATGCGGATGGATAAATAAATGTGGGGGTTGGTCCAGAAAAACTTAAGTTTGATTACAACTCTTAACTTCTAGGTGTAGCATAGGCCCAAATGGTCTATCACTAGAGAAGCTTCTTGCTTTTGATATGGAATTTGAAAGAAGAATTCTGAGAGCAGTCAAAAGAAAAACAACCTGTTTTTTTTCCAAAATGAAATCAAACCTGACTCAAAGGAAAAGCAACCTGTTTGTTTCCAAATGAAGAAGTTGGAACAACTGTTCTAATTTTAAAGAAAAGGGGAAAAAAATTTCTTTCAGCGAGTGTCCTGGGCCTGCTGCCCTGTGGGAGAGCTATAAGAAAATGCTGGATGCATGGAGGCCAGTGTAAGCCTAGCAACAGTGCTCTGCCTACATTAAGCCAGCTCCCCAACGTGAGCACTCACTCATGCCAAAACAGAATCCTGGAGGTGGTGTTCAGGAATAGATTCAAGTACAGGCACAGAATCAGAGATAATGGAGCTAGAAAGGACCTTGAAATAGAATATTGAATCTGGAGGTCACCTAGCCCCAATCCACTTATTTTACAGGTAAAGTAACTGAGTCCCAGAGAAGGAAAGTTACTTGCCCCAAATCACAAAATCAATAAGTGGCAGAACCCAGATTCCAGAACCAGTGAGCTTTCTGTTAGATCATGTTGTTCTCTCATTAAGCTATTGTCCTCACTCCTAATCAAACTGAGTCCCCTAGATATGCTTTCTCTAAATGGGACATATTCTAAAATCCTGAGCTTCAGTGCAGTGCAGCAACAGCAACTCCATAATGTTTTATGGCTTACAATGGATCTTCCTGACAACTAACCTCTTAGGTAGATGATAGTAATGTAAGCAGGGACATAGGATTTAGAGCTGAAAGGGGATCTTAAAGCTCATCTACAGTAGCTCCCTTATTTATAGATTATGAAACTGAAGCACAGAGAGGGTTAGTGACTTGCCCAAAGTCACACAATTGGTGAGTGGCAGAGTCAAGATTTGACCTCCAACCTTCTGACTTCAATTCTAGTGGTCTTTTTGCTAGACCATATTGCCTCTTGTATCCCCTGTTTTATAGATAAAGAAATAGTCTTAGAGAAGCAATGTGATTTGCTCAAGTTTACACAACTAGTAAGTGAAAGAGATAAGACTTGAAGCCAGCTCTTCTGACCAGTGCTTTTGCCCTAAGTCAGGCTGGTGAACAAGAAGACAGAAGGCCTTGATTTTCTACTACCTACTGAGTGCCTCATTTCATCTCCCTGTCAGTTTTTCCATCTGTAAAACTGGGATAATACTACATCATCTACCTACCTTCCACCAGAATACTGGAAAGATGACGTATCAGACTTGGAAAGCATTTTACTATTCTAAGGTGAAACTGTCAAGTAAGCACAAAGAGAGGTGATTTCTATTCATCTTGCAAACACAGCAATTTCCAAATCAGCCACTTTTACTATTTTGCCTAGAAGGTCTTTCAGAGAAATCAGCTTGGCTCTCCTTTTCCCCCAGAAAAACAAAAAAAGACAAAACACTGAGCTCTTATTTATGCCAGGAAGCTGTTTTCTTCCTCATTTCTTTTCAAAGCTGCAATTGGAACATTAAGATTTCATCAAACACAAAGCTCTGGGCCATAATGAAAAAGGCGTTTTTGTGCCACATCCGTTCTAGGAACCAATCCAACCTTCTCTGAAAGAGAAAAGCATCAAACAAAATCTGGAATTCTAAGAACTCTGGTGGTGGGGCCAGGGTCTTAGTAAGCTGAGAATCTATAGAGGCATCACATTTCTATGCACACACACACATTATGACATCACTCATCCAAATGGTACTGTTGCCAATTCTCACATCCCATAGGATGTGCATCTCTGCTGTAGGTGATTTATTTGGAGGAGATCCCCCCCCACTTTTCCTTAGGGAATCAGAAGGAGAACTGAAGAGTGACATCCTTAGATACAGAGCACTTTAGCCTTGGATGATCTATTCAGTTCTAACAGAAAGCCAGTCAAGTCAGCTCAAGTCAGCAAGCATTTGTTAAGCATCTACTGTGTGCCAGGCCCTGTGCTAAGCACTAGGGATACAAAGAAAAACACAACATAATCCCTGCTCACAGTTTAATGGGAGAGACAGCTTGCAAAAAGCCAAGGATGAATTGCAGATAAAGGTTGAGTCAGGATGGCCTCAGCCCAGATCTTGTTGGACTTTTATCTAAAGAATCAAGTTATGCCACCATAGTTGGCCTTGCCTTTGCAATGCATGTTGGGATATGATATGGAGGGAAAAGTACTGACTCAAGAGCCATAGAACTTGAGTTCAAATCCTACCTCTGATACTTATTACCTATCTGACCTTCAGGAAGTCACTTAATTTCCTTGGGCCCACTTCTTCATCTGTAAAAGGAAAGGGCTGACGTATGTGACCTTAAAGGTCCTTTCTAGTTTTAGCTCTATGACTCCATGGTGATGCTAGTTTGAAAGGATAATCTGTCAGGGTGACTCTCCCCAGGCTTTTTCATCACATCTTTCAGCTGAAAAAAAGTACTAGAAGTTCAAACAGCCTTTTTAGGCCAATGTTAGACTACTTTCTAGAATAATCCAAGCAGTTTCTGTACTATTTGTCTTCCCCTTCTCCTCTATCTTTAGTTAGATAATCCAGCCTCTAGTCATTCTTCTTAAGAGTAAGGAAGAAACCCAGCAAAACTGAGTATAATCCTTCAGGGGAAAAAATGGTCATTCAGTGAAATAGAGGACTTTCAAGCATTCTTGATGAAAAGACCAGAGCTGAATAGAAAATTTGACTTTCAGATACAAGACTCAAGTGGAACATGAAGAGGTAAACAGGAAAGAGAAATCATAAGAGACTTATTAAGATTGAACTGTTTAGATTCCTGCATGGAAAGATGATATTTGTAACTCATGAGACCTTTGTCAGTATTAGGGTAGTTGGAGGGAAAAAATTATGTGTATATATGTATGTATAAATAGATAGATAGATAGATAGATAGATAGATAGATAGATAGATAGATAGATAGATAGAGGGCACAGGGTGAGTTGAAGATGAAGGGGTGATATCTGGAGAATAAAATTAAGTGGTGAGAGAGGATTATACTGGGAGAAGGAGAAAGGGAGAGGTAGAATGGGGTAAATTATCTCACAAAAAAAGGGAAAAGAAAAGGCTCTTACAGTGGAGGGGAAACGAGAGAAGGTAAGAGGGAATGAGTGAATCTTATTCCCATCAGATTTGGCTTAAGGAGGGAATAACATACACACTCAATTGGGTATGGAAATCTATCTTACCCTACAGGAAAATAGGGGGGAAGGGTTCAAGAGAGCAGGAGGACGATAGAGGGGAGGGCAGATTGGGAGAGGGAGTAATCAGAAGCAAACACTTCTGAGGAGGGACAGGGTCAAAAGAATAAATGGGGGGGTCAAAGTTAGTTTTTCACAACATGACTAACTGCACAAGTATAACCTGTATTGAGTTGCTTGCTTTTTCAGTGAGGATGGGTGGGGATGGAGGAAGGGAGAAAATTTGGAACCCAAAGTTTTAAAAATACATATTTTAAAAAAAATGTTTTTACATGCAAGTGGGAAATAAGAAATACAGGAAATGTGGTACAGAAATCTATCCTGCCCTACAGGAAAATAGAAGGAGAAGGGGAAAAGAGGGGCGGGAGAGAGACAGAAGGGAGGGCAGACTAGGGGAAGGGGTATTCAGAGTGCATGCCATTTTAGGGTGGGAGAGGGGCAAGATGAGGTGAAAATTTTGAACTCAAAATCTTGTGGAAGTGAATGTTGAAAACTAAAAATAAATTTTAAAAAAGAGTAGGGAAAAAAAGGAGGGAGAAGGCAGGGAGGTACAGCCTGGTATAGTAGAAGGAGCATTGGACCTGGAGTTGAAAGAATTGTGCTTAGATCTTGCCTTTGCTACCTACTAAGTGTGTCAGCTTGGAGGGGAAGAAAGAGAGGGAATAAGCATTTATATAGCACCTACTATTGTGCCAAGTGCTTTAGAAATATCTCATTTGATCCTCACGATAACTGTGAGAGGTAGGTGCTGTTATTACCTTTATTTTAGAGTTAAGGAAACTGAGGCAGACAAAAGTTAAATGACTTTCCCAGAACCACACAGCTATCCACTGTACTACCTAGCAGCCCTTTCAGCATAAAGAATGTCTGAGACTGAATTTGAACTCAGGTCTTCCTGATTCCAGGCCAAAGGTTTTATCTACTGTGCCATCTAGCTGCATCATGAGCAAGTCATTTCACCTCTCTGGGCTTTCAGCTATAAAGTTAGAGAAGGAAGTAGGGGAATAGGATCATAAATCTAGAAACAAAAGGGAAATTAGAGGCCAGCTCAATCTCTTCATTTTATTGATGAGGAAACTGATACCAGAAAGTTTAAGAAACTTTAGCCCATGGTCACACAGAGCGAAAGTGGCAAAGTCAGTGGAACTCAGGTCTGACGACCACTAAGGTCCTTCCTTGCTTTAACTCTTATGATTCTGTGGATATGTCTGTTACATCACTAATACTGAATGCAATGTAGATCAAAGGCTATGTATTACCCATCCCAGGACAAGGATCCTAAAGAAATCAAGAAGGTGGTAGTCCCCTCAAACCGCAGATTGAAGTCATCTTCTTCCAGGGAGGGACAATTCACAAAATTGAATTCTAAGGTCAACAGCTTTTAAAAGCCCCTTGTCCCTTTCTTTTACACTTTACTTCTTTGCATTTTTTATGTTCAAAGTCATTTATAAATTCTAATTATTCCTGTATAATGCCCCCAAGAGGCATTCAGACTGAGAGTTATTACATCCTCTATTTTACAAGTGGAGAAATTGAGGTTCTGAGATGACTGAAAGATGCCTGAGGCCACAGAGAAGAAACCATATGGAGACTCTCCACGTCTTCATTTCTCTTATGTACTCGGGCTCCTCTTCTAGGGACTCAGCTGATCCATTGTGGGCCCAGTGTCTTGCTACACCTGTGGTCTCCAAACCAAGCCTAGTAGACACTCTCCTCTTTACTCCCTCTTCTCCAACTAATGTTGGTAAGAGGTTATGAGCCTATTATTATTTCCTCCCACTTTATCCTACTCTCTTCATGGCTAGAGGGGGTAGAAAGGATGATTCATTCCTGAACAAACCATATGTCTCAGTGTGTGTTCTCTTTCCCTGATGCTGCAAGATGAAAGGTGAAAGAAACGAGAACACTAAATAATGTTGGCATTCAAAGAAACTGAATGAACTAGGCATCCATTTGGAAGAGAAGGTAGAGGGAATTGTCAAAGGAATGGAGGGGCTTCAGCACAGTGTTGTTATTCAGTCATTTCAGTCATGTCTAACTCTTTGTCACACCATTTTGGGTTTTCTTGGCAAAGATACTGGATTAGTTTTCCATTTCCTTCTCCAGCTCATTTTACAGCTGAGGAAACTGAGGCAAACAGGGTTAAGTGACTAGCTTAGGGTCCTACAGCTAGGAAGTATCTGAGGTCAGAGTTCAAACTCAGGAAGATGAGTCTTCCTGAATCCAGGCCCAGCACTATCCACTGTACTACCTAGCAGCCCTTTCAGCATAAAGAAAGAGGGAAATGAAGGCCTCTTTATCCTAGAAAATGCAAACAAAAGAATAAAATGTATGATAGCAATGAGGAGGAGAGAGAAATCTAGGTACTATGACAAGGGAAAAGAGGTAGTTTTATGAACAATTAAGGGAAACTCTCCTTTGAAGAATCTCAGAGCTGGAAAGGACCTTGAGGATATCTAAGCCAATCTACACCTCAAAATAGAATCCCTTCTACAACATAACCAGCAAGTGGTCATCTAGGGTCATCCATCCCACATAGAAGTTGTTCCACTTGAAAGGTGGAAACATGTGGAAATATATTGGTGTTAGGGAAGGGTTGAATAAATTCCTCACTGTGGCATGAAAATAACCTTGGGTTCTCAAAAGCGATGCCAATGGATTGCAGGCTCTGCTAGGTTCTTCCAATTGAGGAAGGCTTTGAATACTAGCCTGAAGGTAGACAGTACTTCTGTTGTCCTAGAACCTCTCTAAGCTCCCTATTATCCCTAGGATCAAATGGAAAGTCTTTTTTCTTTCAAAGCTTTTCTCAGTCTGTCCCCTTCCTATTTTTCTAGTCTTCTTACATTTGACACCTGTCCAATCACTCTATGGTTCAAACACATTGGCCTGTTTGTTGTTCTTCATGTATGACACTCTACCTTCCATCTCCCTGCCTTGGCACTGATTGAATTCCATGCCTGGAATGCTTTCCTTCCTCAAATCTCCTTCTGGGGCTTTTGGCCTTCCTCAAGAGTCAGCTCTAATCCCATCTTCTGCAGGAAGCTTGTTCTTCAGCTAATAGTGCCTTCTCCTCTAATATTACTTTCCATAAATCAAGGGACTCCAATGAGTACAAAAGTCATTTGCTGTAGCAGAGATTCAGACCAGGCATCTCTATAGCTCAGAAGATAAAAATCAGGAAGGAAAAAAGAGTTGACTATCTATCTTGAGCAACCCTTGTCTTTTTTTTAAGCAATTAATTAATTTTTAGTTTTCGACATTCCATTTCACAAGATTTTGAGTCCCAAATTTTCTCCCCATATCTCCCCTCCCCTTACTCCAAGACAGTGTGCATTCTGATTATCCCTTACCCCATTCTGCCCTCCCTTCTATCACCCTCCTTCTCTTATCCCCTTTCTCTTCTATTTTCCTGTAGAGCAAGATAGATTTCTATGCCCCATTGCCTGTATATCTTATTTCCCAGTTGTGCAACCCTTCTTCCAAAAACTTTCATCTTTAGTGGTAGCTACTGGAGTTCTCCATTTTTTGTTCTTTCTGCATAATTGTGCTAGTATGATCAGGGATGGTGTCCACTATTACACTTAAGATTCAGCTATACCCATTGGGCCATCTGCTCAAACAAAGAAAGCTGTCACATCTGATAAATGCTAAGGAAATTATGGCATGTGGATATAATGGAATATTATGGTATTATGAGAGATGAGGAAAAGAATAATTTCAGAGAAACTTAGAAAGACTTTTATGAACTGATGCAGAGGGAAGTAAGCAAAACCAGTAGGACAATTTATACATTAACAACAAAATTATAAAGGTAGACAACTTTGAAAGATTTCAGAACTCTTATCAATGTAATGACCAACCAAAATTTCCAGTCATGATGATGAAGCATGTTGCTCACTTCCTGTCAGACTCAAAATATAGAACGGCATATACTTTGAGACATAGTAAATGCAGGGATTTGTTTTTCTTGACCAATATTTTTTTTACAAGGGCTTTTCTTTTCTCTTCATTTCTTTCCTTTTCTCTTTTTTTCTTTTCTCCCAAGGGAAAGTATGGAAAGGAGAGAAAAAAAATTTTTATTAATTGAAAAAATGTTACTTTCCATATCCTCTGTTTATAACATATATCTGTACCTAGCTATTTTCATGGTTTTCCTCCACTAGAATGCTCCTTGAGAGTAGAGACTTTTGGGGGTCACCTTTCTTTCTAACTGTAACACTTGGGATGATGCCTGGCACATAGTAAGTACTTAATAAATGCTTATTGACTGACTAATTGAGTGAGATGTTCAATATCTGGTTGTCCTCAAGGGCATGAATTTTTCAGTCAAAGCAAATTTTAAATACCATATACTTAGTTGTGGAGAGGTTATGACCTGTGTGAGTGGAAGAGTACCCATACCCACAAAATCACCTTGAATCTTTGAGAAAAGTAAGTAGGCAAATTCATGGAAGACCGAGCTATAATGAGTTATTTATAGAAGCTAAGAATGTAACAGAAAGTCAAGAAAACTTGCTTCTGGTACTACTTCTAATCTTACCAACTAGCCATAGGATCTTCCTAAGTCTTCCTTGGTTTCCTGTGCTGTAAAAGGAAAGGTTTTAACTAAAAAACCACTAAGTTCTCTTGTAGTTCTCATGTTTAGAACCTATCCATAGCCCTGTGAGGCCGTCCCATAACACTATGGTTGGAATTCTTATCTGGGATGGCTGGATATGATCAATGCAGTCTGCCATTTCTGGTGTCCTTCCATCCATGAAGCCTTCCTTAACAAACACCTGAAAGTGTCATCTTTCAGAAATGTACATTCTCCTAAATAGGTCAGTCAAAGTTAAGCCCTTCCTCATGGTAATGCACAGTGTAGAAATCACAGGATCATGGACTGTGAGCTGGAAGGAACCATTAAAGACCATCTAGTCCAACCTTTCATTTTATTTTTTTAACTTTTTTTTTATTTTTAGTTTTCAACATTCACTTCCATAAGCTTTTGAGTTTTAAATTTTCCTTCTCTCTCTCCTCCCCTCCTTCCTCTCCTTTCTTCCGAAGACAGCATGCAATATGATATAGGTTCTACATATACATTCATATTAAACATATTTTCACATTAATCATGTTGTGAAGAAGAATTAGAATCAATGTGAGGAACAATGAGAAAGAAGAAACAAAACAAAACAACAACAACCACAAAAGAAAGCAAGTCGTATGCTTCGTTCTGCATTCAGACTCCATAGTTCTTTCTCTGGATATGGATAGCATTTGCCATCATGAGTCTTTTGGAATTGTCTTAGATCATTGCATTTCTAAGAAGAGCCAAGTCTATGAAAGTTAGTCATTGCGCAATGTGACTGTTACCATGTACAATGTTCCCCTGGTTCTGCTCACTTTACTCAATATCAGTTCATATAAGTCTTTCCAAGTTTTTCTGAAGTCCACCTGCTCATCATTTCTTATAGCACAATAATATTCCATTACATTCATATACTACAACTTGTTCAACCATTCCCCAATTGATGGACATCCCCTCAGTTTCCAATTCTTGGCCACCAAAAAGACTTGCTATAAATATTTTTGAACATGTGGGTCCTTTTCCCATTTTTATGATCTCTTTGGGATACAGACCTAGGAGTGGTATTGCTGAATCCAAGGGTATACACAGTTTTAAGCCTTTTGGGCATAGTTCCAAATTTCTCTCTAGAATGGTTGGATCAGTTCACAACTCCAACAATGCATTCCAATGTTCCATTTTCCCATATCTTCTTCAACATTTATCATTTTCCTATTTTATCATGTTAGCCAATCTGATAGGTGTGATGTGGTACCTCAGAGTTGTTTTGATTTGCATTTCTCTAATCAATAGTGATTTATAGCATTTTTCCGTATGACTATAGATAGCTTTAATTTCTTCATCTGAAAACTGCCTGTTCAGATCCTTCGACCACTTATCAATTAAGGAATGACTTGTATCCTTATAAATTTGATTCAGTTCTCTATATATTTTAGAAATGAGGCATTTATCAGAGACACTGACTGTAAAAATTGTTTCCCAGCTTTCTGCTTCCCTTCTAATCTTCATTGTATTGGCTTTGTTTGTGTAAAAACTTTTCAATTTAATGTAGTCAAAATAATCCATTTTGTATTTCATAATGTTCTCTATCTCTTGTTTGGTCATAAATTCTGTCCTCCTCCATAGATCTGACAGGTAAACTCTTCCTTGCTCTCCTAGTTTGCTTATACTATCAGCCTTTATATCTAAATCATGGACCCATTTTACTCTATCTTGCCAATTCTCCATTTTATATAGGAGGAAATTGAGGCCAAGAGAGGTAAAGAACTGTGTCCAAAGTCATATCAGCAGCAAGCAAGAGTGAGGATTCAAACCCATGTCCTCTAATTTTAAACCTGGTCTGGATAAACCGTGGTGGGTGAACTTTGGAAAATGGGAATCTGTGATGGGAAACAATGAGATAAGATGAATTAGGCAAGAATTGGGAAAGAGCTGAAATTCTGTCAAGGGCCTCTCTAAGTCAAGTTCACTGTGCTTCGCTCATCATTAATCCATACACATCTGTCTGTTCTGCTCTCTGTAAATACACTTGGTTATTCCAGCAGCTGGACAGTTAGCCTTTACCTAGTGAAGCCTCACACATCCTGTGTGGCAATAGGCCTCAATGTTTCCAAACTGAGGCAAGGCTGCAGAGAAGGGCTTTTTCAGGGTCACCCCCAGCAAAATAGTAGATAATATAAATATAATATAAATAAAAATAGTACGCAGATAGCAGTAGGAGGAAAAAGTGATCTTGCAAAATTTTTACCACCCACTTCCTTCTCATCCTGTTGAGATCAAGGAGACAAATAAAAGGTCAGAACTGGAAGGGATCTTAGGATGTTGACCACAGAAAAACCGAGCTGGGAAGTCCCTTAGAGATCATCTGGTCCAAGTTCCTCCCTTTATAGATGAAGGAAACTGAGGCTCAAAGAATTTAAACAACTTTTAACAGTTTTCCAGTGGCCAAGGTTTGGGCCAAAGGATTCA
The DNA here is from genome assembly GCF_900497805.2 of Vombatus ursinus. Lineage (NCBI taxonomy): Eukaryota > Metazoa > Chordata > Mammalia > Diprotodontia > Vombatidae > Vombatus > Vombatus ursinus. The sequence goes on along the minus strand of NW_020954571.1, from coordinate 16,859,005 downwards.
AAGGCCATGACAAGTGAAAAGCAAAAGATAAATTAATAATGATTCCTTTTGGTTCCATCCTTATTTTTATGTTAGGAAGTACATTCCGTCTCTACAGGCTTCTGTGGGACTCCTATTAACATTAACAAGTGTTGCATACATGCATCAAAGGGAAAATAACTCTTTTATTATTGCAGACAGGTACAGACTCCAATGAGCCCGTCACACCCTTCCTCCCCCTCAACCTAAACAGGGAAAATTATTGGGTTTGGTGTGCTAGATACAGAATGTTGTCTACCTTGGTCCTTTTGATATTCCTACCAGGGAAAATTTCAGAGAGAACATAATATCCTCACAGCAATTTTCTTCAAAGCACATTACAAACCCGGCCAATTATTCTTCAGAGGAGCCTTCTGAGACATGGGTTATAATTCCCGTTTTACAGGATGATAAAAATTGAGGTCAGGTAGCTCACCCAAGGCCAGGAGAGCAGTGGGACCAGAGCAAGGTACCTGTATCAAATGTTTTCTTCCTTCCTTCCTTCCTTCCTTCCTTCCTTCCTTCCTTCCTTCCTTCCTTCCTTCCTTCCTTCCTTCCTTCCTT